>NW_020230535.1:190000-325000 GCF_003227715.2 Harpegnathos saltator | reverse complement strand
TTAAAGCGACTCAAGTCGCTGCGAGGTGGAGAGAAAAAGCGTAAAGAGAAGCAGAATCTGAGATTACTTCGGGAACGCTCTCGGAACGCCGCGCGATGGAATCGTCGTCGCGGACTCGCAGGCATTCTTCGCGACTTTTGCCATGGAAACGAGGCCGGGGGGGGGTTTTCGCTCAAATCAACGGATCGCGAGGCGGATCTCAACCGTACATTCCTCGGTGGGGCTGATCGCGCGGGAGAGACGCGCGAGAATCCGCACAGCGGATTCACCGCGAAAGACCGCTCTGCGCTGCCATTAATTACTACCATTACTAAATATCGGCGCTCATACTCGCGGAGGAGCGACGCTCTCGTCTCGTCGCAACGCGCGTCAATAATGCAACGTGGTCTTGGAACGAGGGGAAGCAGGGGGGGGTGGCCTTGGCGCTCCGCCGCCGCCGCCGCCGCCGCCGCCGGTTCGTTCTGCGACATAATCGGCTAAATAATTCATCCATCGAAGCCCCCGGGGGTCTCTCCGGTCCCCCCCTGCCTCACGTGGGAGCGGCAGCACTTGGGCTTGCCAAATCCACAATCGACGAAAACGAAAGTGGGCGCGGGACGAGAACGCGAAATGTGCCAAGCCTGTGTGAGGCTCTCCGCTGGGATCGCGGCGGAAAAGCAAGCGGAACGAGTGCTCGAGCCCTCGATTGCGGAGGCGGAATGAAACACGCGACCGTCTCGTGGCCGGGAGAACCCGCGGAGTATTTGCTGAATTTCACGGACTGAAGCGAGCGGAAATTATTCACTTGCTAGCGAAAATGGTAGCGAAAGCTCGGGACGGATTCTCGCTCCGGCGAGAAGCGGATGTTTCAATCGATCACGGTGAAGACTTGAGACTGTGTGAGACGGTGGCTCAGAGTCAGACTCGCGCTCTTTCATTTCGAGGGGAGAATCACTCATTCGACTCGAGTCAGAGAGCGGGGAGAATTAGCAGCACGGGTGAAATCGTCGCAAAGCGCGTGCGCGCAAGCGCCGGGTTGACTTTAATTGTGCCGGAAAAAAAGCTGAGAATTTCGCAGCGCTTCTCCGAGTAAGTCTCCCTAAAATTTGAGTGTCTGCTGAGACCGCCATGTCTCGAGCGCGTCGATTGTTTACGTGTACGAGCTCGAATTTGAGCGGCCCCGCTCTGTCGCGCTCTACTTTCCCCGTGGAATTTCTCCCCGAAGAGCGCGGAGGATAATGCGCGACGCCGCGCGGCCGAAATATCCGTCTGCCGAAAATACGCGCCATTAAGCGGCATTCCCGAGGAGAGTAGACGGCTCGTCCCGTTCGTCCGTGTTTATTTTAGCGGTTGATTCCAGCGGCCGAATTAATTGGACAACGAGCTGCTACCGCTGCTGCCGCTGTTACTGCTGCCCATAATAACGCGATTCGTGGAGTTTACAAGCGATCCCGCGTGTCCCTCCGTTGCGCCTCGTTCTAGTAGTCGTCGTCGTCGTCGTCGTCGTCGTCGCTTTACACGCTCGTAAAGCCGAGCCGCGATATAACGTATCGATGTTTACGGCACGTCCCGCGCGTCACGACGATTAGTCAAACACAATTTACTCGGGAATCGGGTCCGTCAGAAAAATTCGCGATCGCTCGCTGCGGAGGTCTCCCCCTCTCCCCCCTCTCTCTCTCTCTCTGTATTAAACGGAAGCTTCGCGGAATGCCGTAATTGAAAAACTTATAACGGGAGAATGCCTCGTATAATTACCGTCATTACGAAAAACGATTTAGTTCCGTCCGTATCGCAGTCACGGTATTCGCACGATGTGTCTCGAGGTCGCCGGCACAGCGCGCGGTACACACAGCTCTCTTCTCTCAGCGAGTGATTGTACGCGCGAGTGCGCCGGGCGAGCGATCGTAAGGACATCGCTCGCAGCCGGTGCGAGCGAGCGAGCGAGCGCGCGCGCGCGCGGAGGCGGTCGAGCAAGGAGAAGGATAATTCGCGACATTCTCGCGCGCCGTTCTCGTACTTGAAATTCCGCGTGGCAGATCGTCAAGGGTAACGTATAATGCCATTAAAATCGATCCTCCATCGCCGGGAACGAACGAGGCTGTACTTGTGACGCATCGCCGTCATGCGCACGCGAGGATACAGGACCTTTCACGCACGGTGAAGAGACGCTCGGCCGGGCGAGGGTATCCCCCGTGTAACATTGACACGAATTTCACTCGCGGATCTCGTCGCGAATCCGCGCGTGAAGAGACCGAGACCGCCGCCGGCGGAAACTCGCTTGAACGCCAACGGTTTCGAACGCGTTGGATTTTCATCGCGGCTCGGCCGCGAAAATTAAAATAACGCCGATAACTATCGCTGTTACCGCGTCAACCTACCTACTCAAATTAACAAATGTTATCGTAATTTATCAAAGGGAAAAGAAGCTCGTTAATTACGTCATAAAAAAAAAAATATTAAAAAAAAAGACATTGTCGTTTGAACGCCGTTTTCGGACCGCCGAATTTCCTCTACGCGTGTTGGTAAGCTTCTCCAAAGTTCGAGCAATCTTCGATAATAACAACTGTCATTATTATCACTCACTTAAAGGCAAGTGGAGCCGTTCGGTTATGCGACAAAAAGAACAGATAAAATATAACAGCACTGAGAAAAATGATCTTGTGGTCATTAGCGAACATTATCTAGGTACGAGAAATTAGCTGAAATGGCTAAATGACTAACAAGCACTACGATATTACGTATGTTTTGTATCTAACCGATATAAATGACAGAGACAGAATTTATGACCGACTGTTTGTCAAATTTAGCAAGAAAATCTCTCTTGTGGCACCCAGTCAAATTATTATCATTATTCTCATTTGACGCAGTGATTCGTATTTAGCTTAGAGACTCAAATGTCCCTGCACAGACATCGCTAGAATGTTGTTGTAAATTCCGTGCACCGCAGACAATTTTCTAGCAGACAGAGAAATCAGCGAAAAATTTTAGCTGTAACGTTTAGAATTCTAGCCGGACCAGCGAAATATTTTTCTGAGTGAATAATAAGGAAACGAAAGTATAAAACAGCACGGAGGAACGGAGGAACGATGTGCAAGTTCCGACGGAAATGCGACGATGGACGTGCGAGAGACGTCCTGGCGTTTCCGAAACGTCCTGCACACAGAACAGTCGTTGGACCGTAAGAGCGGCTAATCACCGCGTTACCATTTATGGAACTATCGCGCGAAAAAATCGGACGATGTCCCGCAGTCTTCGCGGTCAAGCCGCGTCCCGGCAACGATATGCAGGCGCGATAAGTTACTACCGCATTATGCAAACTGCATCCGGCAGCCGAGCGCATCCGTGAATTTTCATCGCGCCGCGCGTCGAGGAGCAGACGTCGCTCTGCGGAAAAGCAGCAGCAGAAATATACCGCGACGACGACGACGACGACGACGACGACGACGAAGAAGAGCGCAACGGCCCGGCCCGATTCGACCCGACTGCGGCGACTCGGCAGGCGGAGAAAATACCCGGATCCAAGAAAAATAAATGCCCGAAGACGTCTCGACAAATAACCGAGAGGCCGCGTTTCCTCTCGTAAATCCAACGGGCGTGCGAAAGAAAGAGACAGAGAGAGAGAGAGAGAGAGAGAGAGAGAGAGAGAGAGAGAGAGAGAAAGAAAGAGGGGGAGGTATCTACCGTTAGCCGCTCACGAATTCGGCGTTTTTAAATTCCCCGATATATCGCTCGTGAGAGCACTCCACGGGACGCGAATCGCCGGCGGAATCCATCTCGAACGATCGATCTTGCCTGGTGGATTCCGTCTTCTCGACGCGGCTAATTTAACGGTTATAATTGAGTGACAGCAACGCAACGGTGGAGGCTGTGTCTCCGGCCGCAATCGAATTTTCCTGAAAATCTACCCGCACTGCAACGTCAGAATGTAGCAGCGACGTCGATCTAATCTCGGATCGCGTCTGACTCGTTTCCTCGTCTCCGTTGTGCGTGCTTCCTTGCCGTTTCGCACTATTGTCGCTGTCGTCTATTCGCAATTCATCCGTGATTTGTTCCCGCGTAAAAAGTAGAAGCACCGTCTCCCTGCCCCTCTACCCGAACTTGAGCGAGGCTCGCCGCGGGGTGTCTATCGGGTGAGTTTGGGGCAGGTCGCGGCGCGGCCGCTTATCCGACGTACGGCAAAAATAGCGGTATCGCGTGTAAGTGAGCTGGCCCGTAATTACGAGCCCAGTTTCGTCCGTGTAGCGGAGCCTCGCGCAGAGGCCCGCCAACCGGTAATCGATGTGTACGCGCCGCGAGCCACCGCGAGCGAGTTGAAAAAAAGAAGTTTTAATCCGCCGACTTCGCGAGCGCGAGCCGGCCGTGTCTCCTGAGAAATACGCGGAGCGTCGCGCTCGTGCTCATTCGCGCGAGCGCGGCTCGATTTTCGGTGCCGTTTAACACGGCCGATTACGTTCGTTCGATGGAGGATAATTCGTCTCCAGCGAGTGCGAGGCATCGAACCGAACCTTTTTCCAACCTGGAAAATTTTCCAATCTGGACCCTTTTACTTCTTCTCGATCTGCGTGTATCGGCATTTCGCATATCTGCGCGTCTTTCTCGACGTGTGACACACAAAGCTTCATGTGGGTGCTCGCCGCAGCCGTTTCTTCATTTGCTTCATACGTCACAGGTGGAAAAGTGTTCGACGAGGTTATTGCGGCAAGGTATGTCGAAGCAGAGAAATATCCCCGGAAAGTGACACCTGCGCGACGAGTTCTAAGCGCAGCCATAGATCCTCCGCGGACACTTTCCTCTCTTTCTCCAACGATCAACAAATCACCGTAAAATTCACGCGACGAAATCATCGCGAGGAAAGATAGATTGGAAAGGTGAGATATACGTCACGTTAATTTGACGGTAACCATATCGCTTGCTGGGGCGGAAGGAAAGCGTTCGGATTATCGCACACAAGTGCGCTTAATTGATCGCCGGTCGAGTGTCATGCTCCGGACATATTCCTGCCCGACGTCATGAATCGAGATGACCGCGACGAGTACCAAGAAGACTTCATCTCGCGCGTTGTCCCGCGAGTTTCACTCGCCGGCGGTATAAGTCAGCTCAGGCTCCAGCGAGCTCTCGGCTTGCGAGCTGCAAGCTGCAGCGTGTTTAGAGGACGCGCGCGACCTTCTTGCAAAATAACGTCGCAAGCGTTTCCGCGATCCCTCGATTTACGCCTGTGTATTCTCGATGGCTGACGATATAGTAGCCGAAGGCTTAACGCTAACGAGAATCAATCCGCGCGCTCGCTCGTCCGTCTACGTTCCTTATACGTGAAATCCGATTGGCCATTATCCCCGATCGTTTTCGCGCTTCGGCTTTTTCGCGCTCGGCGTCGGGGCCACTTCTCTCTCTCTCTCTCTCTCTCTCTCTCTCTCTCTCTCTCTCTCTCTCTCTCTCTCTCTCCCTCTCTCGTATTTCTCACGTCATATCGCGATGGCGCGAGACACTTACTGCCGCGACCGAACGGCCGACGTCACTTTTATCGAGCAATCAACGTCGACGCGATCGCTCCCGCCCGGAGGCGCGCGAACAAGACGAGGAGGAGGAGGAAGGAAGGCGCGGGCGCGTCATAAAAATCCTGTGGCGCAGAGGAGGGACCGTGAATTGTCACCGCGCGCGCGTGAGTGAGTGAGTAAATACTCGGAATGGGCCGCGCGCGGAATGTCGTAACGCCACAACGATAAACTGCTCTCAACGCGCAGTGTCTCTGTCTCGATGAGGCCGCTCATTGAAAATCAACGATCGGCTTCTACGGCCGCGTGCGACCAACGAGCGATCGTCACCGTCGACGTGCGCCGGCGAAGTCGCGCCCGGTATTTCGTGGACTCTTCGGCTGCGGGAGCGTCGTCGGGGATGATTTTCGGCGCGACCCTCCGAACGACAGCGCGGCGACTCACGGGGAAGAAGATTGAGCCGCTATCGCGCGGTCGTTCCATCGATTCGGTCTGGGTTCTCCGCGTCCCCCCCCCCCCACCCCTCATCTCTCCACTCCGTCTCCGTCGCTCGCGCTCATTTACGAGCACATTACGTCCGTCCAGCATAATCCGACGGGTGTACATACACCGCGCGCCAAGTGCGACATTACGGATTACGCATTTACATAAAAGCCCCCCGACGTCGTCGAACGACATCCTTTCTTTCGGCTTAATCCTCCGCTTAATCCCGGCCGAGTTATCCGGGCCGGCTAAACCGCTGGCCTGTGCACCGTTCGCGCTCGCGCGCAGATCGTCGGCGACATGGAAAAGCGGAGAAGGAAGTCCCCCGAGGGAGTAAACGCGCGGCGATAAACTTTCGCGAAACTAGCGATCGCCCAACGACGTTCCCCCGCGATGATGATTGATCCTCCTTGCCGAAATTGCGCCCAAGTTTCCCACTATGCCTCGGCTCGTCTGAATCGCGCGAGCGAGCGTCGCGACGATTTCTCGCGCAGAAGTCGTGTTCGCCGTGTCGTTTCCTCTCGCGCGCGCGCGCGCGTTTTTTCGGCACGAGCGCAGGCACATCCGCGAGAAAGAAGGAAAGAGCGAACGAGACGCGGAACGAGAGGAGGGGAGCGGACGAAAGGCAGAAGCAGAGAGAGAGAGAGAGAGAGAGAGAGAGAGAGAGGGGGGGGAGAGAGAGGGAGAGAGAGAGAGAGAAGGAAAAAGAAACGGAGAAAGAAGAAGGCGGGGAAGAGGGAGAGAGAAAGGTGCGCGTGTATGCCCACGTAGCTCTCTCCGCTTGAAGTTTGAGTCACGTCGCTTTTTATCGCGCCGGAATGAATCACCGTGCACGCGAGCGGCCAAAGTACCCGGTAGCCGTGCCGAGACACCATCATATTATTTTTACGGCCCCGAAACGTCTGCCGGTATTATCATAATCTCCCCCGGGCGCGGCCGAGCTCGTTCCTCGGTTCCGTCGGCCTCCACCTTCCTTCGTCCTCCTCCTCCTCCTCCTCCTCCTCCTCCTCCTCCTCCTCCTCGCCATCCACGTCGACGTCGACGTTGTCGCTACTACTACCGTGTCGTTGCACTCTTTCTCCTCGTTCGGTCGTTCACTGTCGTGTTCTTCCCTGCCCCCCTCCCCCTCCCCTGCCCCTTCTCTCCTTTTTTTTCTCTTCGGCCCGTCTCCGTTCCACTATCGCTCCCCGCGCGCACCCTCTCCCTTATCCGCGCGGCGAGAGGCTCGACGTGAACGCCCTTTGAATACGCGGCCGCTATTCGGCGGTCTAGAGAAATCCGCCTGATGTGACAAAGTAGTCCCGTGGCCTGATTTGAGGTCTCGCGGATGCCGGCGCTCGAGCGGCCGTCAAGGTGCGCGCGGACACCAAGTGGATATGCGCAGCCGGTCGTCAAGTTGGAGCGACGGCGATCGAGTTCTCGGGGCTGCCTTGCGAGAAGCAAATCCAAAGCCCAATTTATTAGGCTTCGTAATTAGCTTCGTCACGGGCGCAGGCACGTTCGCAATAAACGACTAATCCAAACCGGTTCCGTCTTTTCTCGGCGCTCCTTCAAACACGCTGACTTTCTCGCGTCCCACGAGTGCGTTTGTCACTTCGTTGTACGTTCCTGTTTCTTTTCCCTCCGCTGGGAAAAGATCCGAGAGGAGAACTTCAGTCGCGCGTTTTCCTTGCCGCGGCGACTCACCCGGGCTGGTCGGCTCTTGCCGCGGTTACCGCGCCGAATTCGGAGCAGAGTGTCGGCGCGGCGCGGCGCGTTGCGTTAGAACTCGCAGAGAGGGATCCGTTGCGGCGCGGCGCGGCGCGAGTGCGATCGGGCGGCCATTGCAACGGACGTAAATAATATTTTTACGAGCGGGCCGCGGTGCACCGCGCCGCCACGGCTTTCTGCTTTCTGCTCCTTTGCAGCGAGAAAGAATGAGTTTTTTCGGTCAGTGACGCCCGTCTCCGGCGGAGTCCCCCTCGAACAACAACACTGCGGCGCGGAGCATTCGCCCGGGTTACCAGGAACTCTGCGGTGTTCCGCTTGCGGTCGTCCCGGATAGGCCGCAACGATCGGACGAACGAGCGAGCGAACGAGCGGGCGAGCGGGCGGGCGGGCGGGCGGTCTCGTCGCGCCGCGAGCGTATGTGTATGTGCGTATGTGTGTGTATGTGTGTGTATGCGTATACGCGTGCGTGTATTTCGACCGCACAAAAAGGATCTCTTTCCTCGCATTTATGGCCCCGGCGAGCTCTTTTCCCGCATTTGACACGCCGTTTCGTGTCGCGCGGGCGGCCAGAAAAGATTTACCGGCCACGAACGCGCCGCACGGACGGACGGGCCGCGACGCCGGAAAGCGCGACGAGAACGCTGCGCGCACGCATACACGCACGCACGTATGAGCGTTTCGAGTCGCAGCGAGAGTTCGCTCCGTTGGCGCAAAAAGGGGACGCAAATTTTTGGAAAATATCGCAGCGTCGCTGCGGCGCTGCGTCAGCCTGCGCACCAGCGGGCCTGACTCTTCGCGAGCGGCTCGGGGATTTTCGCGTTCGGGACTGTATATGTATGTAATGAAAGCTATAAATCTCAGTATGAGCGGAGGATCCCGCGCGCGCTACGATTCCCTAATGCGACCTAGCACGTGTGCCCCGAGTCCTGTGCATATTGCCCGTTGGATCTTTATTCATGGTTACCGCCTTCAGTAACTCGCGCGAGCGCACATTCACACACACACACACACATACACGTGCACGTGAGACGTCAGAGTAACGGAGACGCGCTTGGGAAATATAGGAGTTACTTTGGAAAAGTTGGTCCGCGTCGGAAGCCGCGAGAAAGAGGATTCCCAATAGCGCGGGAATCGTGTCAGCGGAGACGCTTCGGCAAAATCCGGAGAAATACGGTTCCGATAATTTTTCGACATCCCGCCGCTGCCACCGTAAATTTCCCTCTCGCGAGTTCTCGCCTCTCGAAGTGGGAAAGGCGGGCTTAACAGCGCGCGGCTGATCCGCTCGGCGAGCGTGTCGAGTCGCGAGTCGCCACCGCGCGTCAGACTCCTTCCGGCCGCCGCCGCGCCGCCGGCCACCCCGTGCATATATTGTTCAATTCCAAATATGGAGTCACACGCGGAAAACACGAGGGCTAACGCAGCCGGACGGCCGGCCGGTTGGCTATAAACAGGTATTAAAAAGAGCATTAGACTCGGGCAGAAAAGCCCGGCGCGATGAGCAAACGCGATCAATCAACGTAGAAACTCCGGTGTCCCGAGGACCTCCTCGAGCGCGCGCGAGCGCGACGAGCAAAAAGAGAGGCTCCCTGCGAGACAGCGCGGAGAGAGAGAGAGAGAGAGAGAGAAAGAGAGAGAGAGAGAGAGAGATTCGCTCACGAAGAAGGGAAAGGGCAACGGCCAACGATCCGCGCTCGTCCTACGAGCGGCGCGCACTTTATCATTTTTGTCGAGACACTCACTCTCACCGACTCGAGCAACCTCATTTTATACATTATCCAAATAAATTATCCCGCAACTGCTCGCGCCAGAGAGTTCCCGGCAAGAAAATATTCGCCCCTTGTGTCGGGACTGTATACTGCGTCTGTTTCCCAGACGTCGCGTTGTTCGAGCGAAAAAACCGGCAGAAGCCGGTTGTTTCGTGATACGTAAAACGCAACACCCCTCGAAAAAGAAAACCCCGTATGGGGTCGGGCGGTGGGGATGACGAGAGCCGAGCGGCGACGGGTACGTATCGGTCTCTGGTTCCTTCCGATTTAAATCGGGCATATACACGCCTTGCCTCGCATCTAAGGGTTGACCAGTCGCACCCCCGCCGGCGATTCGTAAGAGTCAATAACGTCGTGAGACGAGAGAGAGTCCCTCGACTCGACAAGTTTCGTGGAAAGAAGCGGCAGCCACTTTGGCCAGGTGACCGGTCGTTCTCATCGATAACGACGGCGATGCTGCGTGTGTAGGTGAGCCCCGCCGCTAATAAAATCCTGCGCGCACTTTCTTACCACTCCGGGCGGTCCCCGTCCTCCTGCTCCTCCTCTTCGCGCCGTTTGAATGTTTTGTTCGGGAGTGGCGGTCGAGCCAAGTGGCGGCGACGGATCGAAGGGGCGACGGATCGCTCGGATAGGACAGATTAGACACGGGCCGCGACTTCACTCGGTCCGATCTGATTTATGCGCTGTAAAAGGCGCGATAATAGCGCTAGTAGATTAGACGACCGTTCGTGTCGTCGGCAGTTAAAAAATACATCACTCGACCGAGCCGAGAGAGAGAGAGAGAGAGAGAGAGAGAGAGAGAGGGAGAGAGAGAGAGAGAAAGACAGAATGCGTGTGCGCAAGATTCGACACATTGAAAACCGAGCGGAGAACCGGGCTCGTGACGCGCGGGGGGTGCGACCTGCGAGGAAGTTGCTCCAAGGGGGAGGACGAAGGGGTGGGTGCTGCCCGCGCGCGCAGGGGGTGTACGTCGGCACGCTGACGCCTCCGCTGACGCCTGCGTCCCAGCTATAAAACGCAGATAAAGGGCGACCCTGTTTAAGGGTGCTGTGCAATAGGATCGACCGGTTATGCTCGCGATTCTAAAAAAGGAAGGAGAGAAAAAGGGAAAGGGAGGCAGAGGGTGCGGACGGTTTCCCGGTAACAGCGCGCGGTTTTCGTGGGATGACTCGTCACGCGGGAAAACGCTTCGGCGATAATAAAACCTTCGTTCCTCACTGCCGGGGCTCTCGGACGACGAAAATTGTCAGGCTGGCGGCCGTAAAAGCTTCCGTCGGGAAACACCGCGCCAGTGTGTATTTTAAAATACTCCCTCTTGCCTTCCCGCTCTTTCTCTCTGTCGCTCCCTCTCTTTTGCTCTCTCTCTCTCTCTTAGCCCGCAGGAGTTCTTTTCGGGTTCTTGAATCTCCTCAACCGAGTGCGCGCGCGCGCGCGCGCGTGTAAATTATTTATCCGTCGAGGAGCGCGTGCGTAATCTCTCCTCGTTTGCGAGACATCAGAGACCCTCGACGCCCAACACTCTCATTTCATGCGCTCGAGCAACGCACCGCGCGTCTATCGGACGTGCATTGTCGAGAGATTGATTTAGGATTCATCGACCATCTGCCGTTAGTCGCAATCGTCGTTCTTGTTCTTTCAATTTTAACGTGATTTCCATTCGTTTCAGCCCTCCGTGGGTCGCGATATTCTTCAGCCACGAATGACCCCAGTGTATCTCACAGATGCGTTAATTTTCCCATTACCTTCCCCCTTGCTTCTCGAGGCATTTTTCCTCTCATTAGTTGGATCGAATTGATGGACCAGGCAGAGCCAAAATACTCGAGAGAACGGTGAAGAACAAATTGACGAGTATCCGTTGGACATTGCGATTAACGGGGGGGTTAAATCGCGCTCCGCGCGCGATCGTCGCGAGCGAACGAGCGGCAATCTTCGCCCTCGCGGCGCCGATAAATCGCTTCCGCTGGCTGCTGGCCGGCGAAAACGTAATCTCGTTAACTTTTACGGCGGCGTTAATTTTTCAGCACCGACACCTCGCGCGCGCTCGTACGCTTCGAGATTTCTGGTAAGGGACGCTTGGAAATAATTCAGGCACGACGCTCGCGAGGGGGAGAGAGGGAGAGAGGGAGAGAGAGAGAGAGAGAGAGAGAGAGAGAGAGAGAGAGAGAGAGAGAGAAAAAGAGCACGTTGCAGAAACACGAAAGCCAGCTTTCGCGCGCGCCGCTGATACGACACAGACAGCGCGACAGTTACGAGGACGTCTTTTATCTCGCGGCTCTTTGAAGACCGCCCGATCAAAGAATCCGCGGCTCTTTATTCGATTTCGGTCCGCCCGTCTGCCGTCCGAGCGCCGCCTCCGCGGGTTCCGCTCTTCCTTCGATTCCTCTCGAAGTTGCACTGATATAGAGCCATCCGGTAACGAGATAACTAGTTCACTCGACCTCAGCGTACACACACACACACACACACAGCTGAGATCTCGACGGGATATCACCAATGGCTCGACGGAAACGTACAATTTTCGGGGCCGCGCTGCGGTCCCACTGGCGGATCTACTCGCGAGCTGTTCGAGCAACAGTCGCTGGCTGAGTAGTCTCTCACCCCCGCGTGCGTTTTCAACGATCGACAATATCCGTCTTTCGTAGTAACTCGCGTCGAAAGAATTAATTCCGTTGATGTTAATTTATTGAAAGAACCATTTGTACGCATCGCGATTCTTGTATTTCCGAGACGGTGACGTGAGAGGAAGGGAAGGAGGAATGGCCTGTGGGTTAAATGGCGAGCTCAACCGATAATCTCGAGCTCGTCGTTTTTCGCGCTCGAATCGTTACGTTGTTATTATGAATATGCTAATTTCATACAAGTAGACGAGAGAGAGAGAGAGAGAGAGAGAGAGAGAGAGAGAGAGAGAGAGGGAGTGAGGGGGGGAGGGAGAGAGAATAAGGGAGAGTAGATAGATACATCGACAGAGTTGCTCGAGAGGTTCGCCGGTCTAAAAGAGCGCTCTCGACCGGTCGCATACGGGTTTTCTGCTGGCTCGCTTTGAACTTTTATCACCACGAGGCGCGTATAATCTACTTTTTACTCGTCGCACACGTGTCTTGGAGCATTACGTTCGCGGCCTGCGGTAGCCTGCGGGCTCCCGATGCGTCGATATATTACGCCCTTTTATTTCTGTCGGAAAAAAGGCCCTGGCCACGTTCTCTCTTTATTGCTCCTCGCGCCCGCTGCTGCCCGTTAAAAGTTACACTCGGGCTACGCGCTCGCGCGCGATCGATGACGCGCCTCCCGATGGCCGCGGATCGATCGGGTCTCCTGAGAAGCACCATCGAGGCACGCGTGAGGAGCAAACGGATAAATTCGGGATGCCGGGAGTTGAGTGAAAAATTGAAAGGCCGGAAAGTGACGACACGCTCGCAACGAGCGCTTTCCCGTCGACATGTCTCGCGCTGTCTCATTATCGTCCGATCGGCAGACGACGCGCGTTGGTTCTCGCGCAAAAATGACGCAAAAATGCAGAGGCGTTTTTCGAGCGAACGATCAGGGCCCCTGCGGAGGGGCCGTCGCGTCGGCGATAAGAAACGCGAATGTGGAATCATAAGCCGCGCGCGAGAACGGAACACGACAGCGGAATTTTATTTTATACGTAGGAAAGGATACAGCATATACGACGTGCGCGAGTAAAGTCCAGTTAGGTTAAATTAAAAGTGCGCGCCGCGTACATCGTCTGCGAGGCGCGGTCAGCGGGAAAAGAGAGGACTCCAGATCGAACGCTGGTCGTCCCGATTGTCGATAGATCGCGGCTGCACCCTGCGGCGAGACGCTTCGCAATCCCGAGAGGGGAGAGGGAAAGAGAGGAAAGAAAGAGAGAGAGAGAGAGAGAGAGAGAGAGGGACAGAAGCTCCGCGCGGATCGCTTCGCGTCTTTTCTCGCGCGTCGCCCGAGGGATCCTCGGCGGCCGTTGCCGTCGTCCCCCCTCTCTCTCTCTCTCTCTCTCTCTCTCTCTCTCTCTCTCTCGCATGCGCTCGCGCGCTGTTTATTCCCGTCCCGCCTCGGGAAATTATGCAAAGCGCGATGCAAATTTTCCGAGGCAGCGTGCGCTCGCTCGCTCGCTCGCTCGCGCTGCTCTCTCGTAGAATCGTCATTAGCCTACGCGCGTACGACAAACGAGCGCGACAAGCGGTAGCTCGCAAATAACGGGGTCGCTCGCAAATTTTCCGGTTGCGGCACGACAACGGCGCGAAGCGCGCTCGTGGGCGAGCCGCTCGCGCAGCGGCGGCAAGTTCGCGCAAGCGGCGCAACAAGTTAGCCCGGCGCGACGTTCACCTTGAGAGGAGAGATTTTAACGAGTGCGGCGGCGTTCCAGTCTAAAGTAGGGATGCCGATTTTTTTTCTTCAAACAGATCGATTTAAAGATCGATTCGAATCACGAAGAAAAAAAATCGATCTTTAGAAAAATCGGTTTGTAAAGAATCGATTTCGGAAAATCGCTTTGAATCGGTATGCATTTGTATCGGTAAAGTGAAGCGCTCATTAAAGTATATACTATCTGTCAAATTTCTACACTCTAAAAGTAGACCTCGTGTAATTCATACAAAGTTTGATATGAATTAAAGAAATTAAACAGATGGTACTCTTTTGGTTGTGTTGTGTGTGTGGCCACAACAAGATAGAAAAAGATCTTTAAATCTTTTAACGTTAAGGATTTAATTTGGTTTGATGTTAAACGTCAATCAAGGGTTTTTAAACGTTATTAAGTAAGAAATCACGTTTACTATTATATGCATATACATATGTATATAATATATACTATTATATGGAGTGGCTGTGATTGGTTCACGCGTTCCGTTCCGCTGAAAATTTTTGCCCATCGGCCTAAAGGCAACGTAATGTGCATCGTGCAGCCATCGAGTGACTTCAAGTATTACAACTAAAAACAATTAAAAAAAAAACTATATTACCAGTAGAAACTAAAAGCATCGTGTTTTCAGAATTTACAGACCGATCCTTGAATCGATTCCAGAAGTTCCAGAGTTCCAGAAAATCGATTTGAAATCGATCTTTGGACTCCGATTAATTGATTTTCGATTAAATCGATTTCCCTAGTCGGCACCCTAGTCTAAAAAGCGCGAGAACCTTCCCGCCCCGTCTGCCGTGCGTGTGTCGAACACGACTTCTTGTCCAGGGCATTTTGTCGAATTATCGCCGCGGTTTAGCCGCGACATCTCTGACGAGAGATGCTACCGTCGTCGCAGCCGCGGCTGCGTCTATTCAGCCGATTGTTCGGCACGTTGGAACTCTCGCCGTTGCAACAGCGAGACGCACTCGCGGCCAGAAACGAACGGCGTTACGTACGCGATCGATTGAGAGCGGCCGGCGCTTTCTTAATCTCCGTGCGCTAACGCGCGCTTTAATTTCAGCTAATGAGTCGCTTTTACGTCGCGATGTGATCATCTGCGATAACCGATAGCATCGAATCACGGATAGCGCTCGGCGATAGCGATGCCGAATGAGCAGCAGCTTTCACAGCTAGAGCTCCTCGACTCGACCGCTGAGAGATTTCACCGCTCGTGGTAAACGCTCGCTCCTTTTTTTTTTTTCTCACTGAGGTAGTAATGTGTACGACGCGGTGGCGCGTCGTAAAGAGCGTGTTAATTCTCGAATTAATCGCCGGCCATCGAGCGCTGCAAAATTAATATCGCTCGGCTTCGGCCGAGTGCGCGCGCGCGCCTTCGCTTTTTTGTACGCTATCATTCATCGGGCGGCATCATCGGGCCGGGAATTAACGACGAGAGCTGCGTATCGAGTCTCTCGTTCGAACGAGTCTCCCTCTTCCGCGTTAACGAGGACTCTCCGACGGGGAAAGAGAGACGAGCGACCGTTCCTCTCTCTCTCTCTCTCTCTCCCTCTCTCTCTCTCTCTCTCTCTCTTTCTTTCTTTCCTCGCGCCCGCGGCCGGTGGAAATCTCGTGGGCGTGAAATACGCGTTTCTTAAGGTCCCCCTAAAGTCCGGAGAGCGCGACGTCGCCGAGCAATAAAGTTCGTTCGCGTCGCATTTCTTCAGATTTGGCCCTCGCAAATCCCGCGCCTCCTTCGTGCAAAACCCTCCCCCCCCCCTCCCGGCCCGGCCGTCCTCCGGGCCGCTTCGCGTTCGGGAATTCGCAGGCGCGTGAGAGACAAGCGTGAGCGAGAGACGACCTCACGAGAGCGCGCGGAATTATGCGCGCGTACGCGGAATCGGACGTCCGCAGTGAATCAGACGCTTTTACGACGCGCTCGAAAATCGCGCGCGGTATTCTCTCCCTCTGTCCTCCCCCTCTTCACTCACTCTCTCTCTCTCTCTCTCTCTCTCTCTCTCTCTCTCTCTTTCTCCCTCTCTGTCCCTCGCTCCCTCTGTCCCGCCCGCGAGCCCTCGACGCCGACGATCGGTCACAATTTCTTTCTCGGAATGCGCGAACGTTATCCGCACCCGCAGGATTTATCACCCCGGGACTTCTTTCGGCGGTGACCTTTCGCGGCTTAACGGAACGCGGTCGAGGATCCGTCGGGTTTAACGATCGGCCGTGGAGAGTTTCGGCCCGCCGAGAGAGAGAGAGAGAGAGAGAGAGAGAGAGAGAGAGAGAGAGAGAGAGAGAGAGAGAGAGAGAGAGAGAGAGAGAGAGAGAGAGAGAGAGAGAGAGAGAGAGAGAGAGAGAGAGAGAGCTCGGGTCGCCGCGTTGCGCCGCGGCGATGACCGCTTCTTCTCCACGAAATAGGAGGGACCGCGCGCGCGGCCCTGGACGTGGTCGTTTTGCCACGACCTTCGCGAGCTCTCCTTTCGCTCCTCCTTCGCGTTCGCGAACGTTTGACGATTTCAGTTTAACGACGCGGAAAAGGCTATGGACGAGCGACACAATGTGCATGCGCCGACGTCCTTATTCGCGTTGACAGACTTCCATCCGCGAACAGACCCTTTGTCGATTCTGCGGAAGCAGAAGCCGAGAGTTTCGAGGGAAGGGCTGAGATTTTCCTTTCCGTTTTGTAAGAGTAACGTATAGGATGTATAAATAACACGGGACCGAGTCCCGGTAGACATAACCTTCCCTCCTTCCTTTGTTTATTTGCCTTGTGCATACACACTAACAGCCGAATGAATAGACGAGCAGTTCGAGGTAGTAAACACAAAAAAAACAATAGTTAGCCTAATGATAATGTAATTCAGACGCCCGTCGGTGGAGGTCGAGCGGGAGGGATACAAAGATGCACCGAGTGCCAGAACACCTCCGAGTCAGGCTCTCGCACAATTACCTCACGCGATAATTGATTAAAAATGGCGGTGCGAATGGGTATGCGCACACTCGAACCGCTGGCGGGCAGTCGGAGATCTTCAAGGGAAAGCGCACGAGATGTCTCTCTCAGCTGCTGGCTCAGGATCACTTAGGTCATACCGGGCCCCCCGGGAAAACGCACGGTGAGCCCGGTCTGGCGACTAAGAAAACATCTGAATCGGACCGATGTCAAAGGGGAAACGCACGCGATGACACCGGTATTCGGAATTCAGAGAAATCAACCAATTGTGTAAGGGAACAATGCTCGATTCCGGTCTCCCGATGAACGTTAGAAAACAATGATTTGATCAACACTCACCAACCTTCTGCAGAATTTCCTTCCTAATTTTGATTTCTGATTTCTCGAAGTTTCTAAACTCTTTTGATTAAAAATTTTGTTTTTTAAAGTATGCTTGTATGGAAAGTAACTTGCGTCCAAAGGTCCGAAGCTAACAAACAGCATTTTGTTAAATACATTTCATGCTTTATTTCGACAGATGTGTTATCTATGATGTAAGAATAAAAATAATGTAAGATAAAATATTTTCTAAAATATCCATCTCTTGTTGATCCCCCGTCCCCCCACATTTCCGGAAATTTCTAAATTCTTTTAATTGAAAATGTTGTTTCTCGTATAAGTACGCTTGTGTGCGAAATAACCCGCGTCCAAAAGTCTGAAGCTAATGGACAGCGCTTTGTTGAATATATTTCATGTTTTGCTTCGACAAATATGTTATCTATAATGTAGAAATAAAATATTTCGTAAAATATATCCATCCCTTGTTGGTCCCGACATTTTTGCTGGGACCAGGGACTTGGATAAAACGGCTCGAATAACAAATAAGAAATAACGATGCTCGGAGTAAATAACTAGCATAGCCGGTTAGCCAGGATCGACTACTCGCCGCTTATTTCACCCGCATCCCCCGCGGAGCTGTTTATTGTACAATTCCGCGTAATCCGGCGCAGCCGTTATTTTTTAATTTGCCGGAAAATTCGGCACGGCGGGAATAATCGGCGCGCGCTCGGCTCTCGGTAACGCGCGGATTACGGCCTTCCGGCCGAAGGGAGTTGAGGTCGCGGAATATTTTACGCGCGCCGCCGAAGCCGCGCAAAATTATTCGACGCAGCGAACTTTCCCCGCGCTAAACATAATTATGATTACCGACTTCAAATATGGTCGCAGCCGGCAGCCTCTAATTTACGTAGCTGCCACAGACGCGTAAATAAATGTTAGCGGTAGAGAGTGCTCTCTCGCGCGGCTCAGGTCCGGCTCGGGAATAACGAGCCAAATATCGCCCGGTGGTTTTCCCACCGTTTTCTGCCCGACGACGAGCTTGCTCTTTCCGCCGCTGAGACCTTTGACGCTCGCGACTTCCGCGACCGCGACAATGCGGTTTCGCAGGATCCTGCATTAAAAACGAGCATAATACGGACTCGACATTTTACGCGTGAGAGCTTCGAAACGTCCCAACTTCTCCCTTCGTAGAAAACCGACTCTTCCGTCGGACTAGATCAACGAACTGGGACAAACGGACATTCCAAAAAGTTGCACGGAAAATTACAGGAAATCTCTTTCTACGACAATATACCTCCCACTGTTGTTGCCGCGGAGAACGCGAACATCTAATGCGGGGATTTCGAGTGTCGGATGATTTTTAAGGACCCGCCAATCCGCCCAGCTTGGATTTCCGGAGATGGAGGGTGGGTTTCGACGAGGAGATCTCCGGAGACTTCGACGATTTCGAATTAGACTATTAACGCCGACAGCTCCTCCGAGAAGAATCCTCTCGGCGCGATATATCCGTCGGCTCTCGAGACTATCCTCCAGGCGAAGGACCGACCCCGCTCTGTCCCCCGCGGTATCTACCTTCCACCCTGGCAGCCATCGGCCAGCCAGCCGCGAAACGTCTTGGCGAATCGCCACCGTCGAGCTATAAATCTAATCGGGTCGTCGTCGTCGTCGTCGTCGTCGTCGTCGTCGTCGTCGTCGCGCGTGTGCTTAGTCCCGCTGCTTTTCTCGATTACCACGAGATCGCCGTCGAGGTCAGCGAGATGCGATCGAGGCGCGATTACTCGAGTCGTGCGCTTCGCGTCGGCACTTCGCGAGGAAAGCTCCCTCCTTAATGGACACGCGATCTCGCTTCCGACAGCCCGCCGGTAATTCTCGCGCGAGCGCTCGCGATTACTCGCCCCTCGGTGTCTCGACGGCGAGTGACATTTACTGGACACAACGTTCTCTCGTTCGTTTTCCAATTTATCATCTTTCATCCATTCCGTTTGTTCGACTTGGCTCGCGACTCTGCATAGCCATTTATATTATTTTAGCGCAATGTTACTCACGTACCGGCTCAAATTCGCCCTTCTCTATCCATTTCTGCTTGCTGATTGAATATCGCTGGAGCTTCTCGTCGTTTAATTCGTCCGTTTGCTTCGTCCGTCGCGGATAATTCAACCCTCCCCGCGCCTCGCCTCGAGGTATCCGTTCATTCTCCTCCTGCTTCTCGCGTCTAAGAAGCGCGACCGAGGACTTGAATGTACGTATATATGTAGAGAGAGAGGGAGAGGGAGAGAGAGAGGGAGAGAGAGAGAGAGAGAGAGAGACTCGCGATAATTTAACGCGGGGTTTACATCGAGCCGGGCGTTAATCAGCGGTCAATTAACCGTACATCGGCTAATGTAACTGCCGAGCGTGACGATTAACCGAGTGTACGCGTGTGCGCGCGCTCGAGCCGGGTCGGAACCTAAAATTCTCGCCGCTCGTGGCGAAGGTCGGCGCAATTTATGTCGACAGCGGTCTCGGTAACTGCCGGAGTTTCGGACGCACCCCGAGAGCGACCCTTGACCCAGCGCGAGCGAATGAGTTACGAGGTGGGAGGCCGTTCTCGATGTCGTCTCCTTCGTAAACTCTGGAAAATCGTTAGCTCGTGCCGCGCGCCTTCGACGTGACGCCTGCGATTATTATTAAGACTCCGTCCCGCGGAGATCGCGATTAGGGACGGAGGAGAAGGGCCGTTCGCTGGAAGTGGCACAGAGCGGACTGATATCGCGTCTGACGGATGTGAGTTTGCGTGTCAAGTGAAACGAACGCGTTGTTGCAGTCACAGTCAGCGTCAGGAGTGTCAACGAGACGTTCGATGATATTGTGTTCTATTTGCGCCGCGCCGTTCCTCTTTGACGGCAGCTTCCTTGGCCAAATTAAAGCCCGGCTTCCTGGCAGACGAGAACGTCGAGCGATATTATTTCGTCGAGGTCACGAGAGAGATCGAAAGAGAGGAAGAATTTTTCGCGAGCTATATTTCTCTCAGCGGATTTATCGAGACCCCGTTCTTCGGCTTATTTCTCGCGCGAAGATCGCGCGCGATACAATTTTTACTAAGACCCGACGATTGCAAAAATAAATTGCCTCTCTCTCTCTCTCTCTCTCTCTCTCTCTCTCTCTCTCTTCTTCTTCTTTGAATATTCCGCGGACAATCCGCTATTACCGAATAACACGGTGAGAAGTAGGACAGAGTCTATACATGAGACGCAGAAATAAACGAAGAGAGCGCGCGGAGCGCTCTGAAAAGTGTTTGCCGGCCGGGACGGCAAAAATCTGCGAACTCGCAATCAGCGACTGGCAAAGTGACTCGTTACCGACAAACTTTTGCAGATCGCGTCGCGGATAAGCGAATTCCCGGATACGCGGGCGGCGGAGGTGAGCGATAACGCTCACATAATTGCGCGGAATAACGCGTCTTCTCTCGGCAAACGACTTCGCGGACGGTTATTTATTGCGCGTGGGAGCCCGGAGGATAAGGATCCGCCGAAAAAAGAGTGACGGAGATGGGCTGGCCGCGCGCGGGGAGAGGGAACGACGCAAGGCGAGGCGGAGTGAAATTCTCCTACGGAAGAAAGGTGCAGCGGTAATGCGTTATTACGAGTCGAAATGTCGGTATTGTAAAGCCAAATGACCCACGCGGTCTTGTAGCTGAAATTGGACGGCACGACGGCGGTTAAAAGAGCTCGTTATTTTCGTAATAACATCTCGTCGAGCCCGCATGCGTGCGTGCGAGCCATGAGACGCGCGCGCACGTCTCGTTCGCGCGCGACGGTTCGGCGAAGAAGGAGGAAAAAGGAGAAGGAGGGAAAAGGGGGAGAGAAAAAGAACTCGTTAAGAAAACCGCGACGATTTCCGCGCGGTTCCCCCGATTAGAATCCGAGCCGTTACTCTCTCTCTCTCTATCTCTCTCTCGGCCGGATTAATTAACGCTCGCGCTCGCCAACTTTCCCCGTTTCTCTCCGCGCGGTGAGATTTGCTCGCTTCTTCGATAACCGATCGGCGTTGCCTCATTAGTCGAGAGGGAAAAAGGACGGATTTTACGTGGTACCCCCCACGTTGCTGCCGAAAGCCGCGGCCGCGCCGCGACAGGTTGAGAAACGCTGCGCGCGCCCGCGCCGGGGCGCTCGTAAAGCAATCGTAGCAAAACTGCAACTTCGCTTTTTGCCGCGCCGCGCGGCCTTATCTGCCGCGTTTGCGACAGATCGGTTTAAGGTGTCCGCCGCCGTCACCACCACTACAATATCCGGCTGATACTTGCGCAAGAGACTTACGGCCCAATTACCGGCGGCCGAGTGTTTCTCGGATGGGAGGTGTAACCGTTGCGCCGAGTCGTTTTGCCGATACCGATCGATCTATCGTCGTTTGCGGCGCGACTGAAATTTCCGCGGGTGCGCGCTTTAATGAGAGCAGAGAGTTTCGCCGTTTTATGTCGCCGGAATTACACGGTGCATACCACCTCCTCCTCCTCCGCCTCCTATCCCTCTCCCTTTACCGCCGCGCTCGACACGCACAAAACTCCGACGAACGCATTATATCCCCGCCCCCCCCCTCCCTCCCTCTTCGCCCGCGCGCGACTGCTGATTTTGCTCGCCCGATCGATCCCGAGAGCCGTTCGAATAATTGCAATTTCACCCTCGCGTGGTTGGCGCAAATCACGAACGTTCTGCAACAAGTAGTTATCAGCGGCATCGAGTTTCTTGTGTGTCCTCAACAGCTACACCGCCGCCGCCGCCGCCGCCGCCGCCGCCACGCGGTTGTCGCGGAGAGAATAAAAGTCGCGGAAGGTTAGCAAAGGAAAAACGACGGCGAGCACGCCGCACTGGGTTTACTTAATGTGGCACATTTTTCATATTCTCCTCTCTCTCTCTCTCTCTCTCTCTCTTTCTCCCTCTCCTCTTTCTCTTTTTCTCCGCACCGCGGATGGGAAATTTTTGTAGCACGAACGCGGAACGGGAGAAATTTTGAAACGTCGAGAACGCGGCGAACAATGCGCCTCGCGCGGCGCCGCGTTTCGTGCCTGATTATATCCAGTTCTATAATTCTAATTAAGTATTCCCGAGTACGAAGCCAGCCAGCCAGCCAGCCAGCCGGTATCGCGTATCTCTAAGATCATTAAGGATGCGGCAAGAATGAATACGATCAAACGGTACGCTCCGCGCGCTCACGTCACCGTGTCCGCCCCGTCCCTCGCCCCGCTTCCAACAGAGGGTTATTACGGGACGTACAGATTTTGTTCGGGCCGCCGCAGCAGCAATTGGCTTTTCAATCGCGCGCTCGCATCGGGGCGCTTACATTATGATCTTGAAACGGACCTAAGGAAAATTGCGCAACACCTTGCTCTCGCGCCAGTGAAAGCGCGCGAGCGCGGAAAGGTAATGAAGTCACGTATTGTACAGCTCGCCGGAGCTTTCCACACGACGGGCGTGCGCGCTCGCGCCTCAGCGAGCGGCGGTTCCTCCCTCCCTCCCTCCCTCCCTCCCTCCCTCCCTCCCCCTTGCTCTCCGGAGACATTAGTAATTTTATACCCGCCGTGTTGGCGAGATAGGCCTCGGCCGCGTCCGCCGGGATAGATACACTCTCGCGAGAATCAGCGTCGTTCGGTGTCGCGGAGTCGAGTTCCCAGAGACACCGAGCGCTCACACTTTACGCTAGTTAGCGGCTAAGTGCCCGCCACGTAGGAAGGAACACCCGTTATGTAAATCCGCAAGCGCGATTAG
Source organism: Harpegnathos saltator (assembly GCF_003227715.2). Classification (NCBI taxonomy): domain Eukaryota; kingdom Metazoa; phylum Arthropoda; class Insecta; order Hymenoptera; family Formicidae; genus Harpegnathos; species Harpegnathos saltator. Next base: position 302,228 of record NW_020230535.1, on the reverse strand, counting down.
TGCGCTTTTGCATGCGAATTAACGCGCGCGGCATCCGCGCGCGCGATTCGTACGCGCATTCGCCGGCCCGTTTAACTCGCCTGTTTCTCTCTCTCTCTCTCTCTCTCTCTCTCTCTCTCTCTCGCGCGCGCTCGCGCGACCGCGCTCACAGGTCGCGCGAGAGAGCGGTGTGTCATAATTCGTCGACGTTGCAGGAAGAAACAGAGGATGGTGAGGTGAGGGGCTGAGGTTTTTTCAAATCCCATTGTCGTCATTTCCGCGAGAATTGCCTTCGCGAGATTATCGCAGATTTTCGCTCGACGTTGAGCAAACGTCCGGGGCAAGCGGGGTCTGCTGGATGCGCGAGTGACGAAGCCTCAATGGGGGGGGAGAAGAACGCGAGTTTTATTAAATGAGATGTTGGGAATAATAAAGTCAGGTAAACAAGATCGTAAAGGGTCTCGGAGGCATATCGAGAGTATAAATTTTAATTGCATGCAGAAGGAATCATTCCCGCGCTGCGAGCGCAGCGGAGCTCGTTTCAGGCCGAATAAGGTTTAACAACGTTGATTAATAAAACGTTGTTGCGATAATTACGCTTAATTGCCGCCATATTTTCTCGTACCTGCGCACCCGTAACCCCCGAAATTGCAATTAGCCCCAAGATTAAACGTCTTCACTCGGGGGACCGCGCGAGAGTAATCGCGCCCGCTGCGTCGCAGCCCGGTGGAGCCGTAATCGCGATCCCGTCTTGAAAATAATTTGTCGCTCGTAATGCGAATGCATTTTCGCGCGGAAGACACATGTATTTCTCTGCTTAGCTGCTCCCCGAAGATATTCGCTCTCGCACGCACGCGAAAGAGGGAAAGAGAGAGAGAGAGACAGAGAGAGAGAGAGAGAGAGAGAGAGAGAGAGAGAGAGAGAGAGAAAGAGAGAGAGAGAGAGAGAAAGGGATCGATCGAACGTCTCGTTCCGCGTCTCGCGCAACCTTCCGATCAATTCTGGATGCTCCTCGCTTGTACTTGGAACAGTTATGGGAACCAGGTCGCGGAGATTGTTACACAACCGCTGATGGGCGAGGCTCTCGGGTTCGGAGCGACCACGGTGAAAGTGAAAGATTCTACTCTTTAGCGGCGGCGGCGGCGGCGGCGGCTGCACGATACATCCTTTCAAACGATTGTCGATTAGTGCCGCGCGCAGTCGACGTACACCGATTTAATACATACACACATGTATACTATGTACTAAACACACACACACACACACACACACACACACACACACACACACGACACACACACCTACGAGACACCCACCACCTTGACACCGATCGGCAATTTTCCTGCGATCGCTCCGTCTTCATTAAGCGCCCCGTTTGAAGCACGCGCTTGCTTCTCCGGCCCGCGTGAAATTTATCGAAGCGACACGCGACGGACGGTTTAACAGCTATTTTTCCTCGCGCTAATCAGTCCGCTCTGGAAGGAGAGGAGCGAGCGAGAGAGTATGTATCGTATCCTCGCGCCGAGCGGCGCGCGAAAATCAGCCGAGGATCGACAGATTATCATTGGTCGTCATCATCTTCGCTCCCGTCTCTAATACGGTTTCCCGATTACGATTCCGTCGTCTCTTGATTCGGCCGCGGTCTGGCGGAAACGCGCGAAATATACTCCACTTTGTCTTCGTTAACTGCGGGAGGCTTAACACGGAAAAGAACGTCGAGGATTCTCGCCCCGCGGCAGTGACCGATCCGCGAGCGCGGCGTCCGACCGCGGCAGATGCACCGCGGCTTGAGCTGAGCAGGATGTTGAAAACCTAACACGGAGGCAGTTACCTCTTTTCTCTCTCTCTCCCTCTCTCTCTCTCTCTCTCTCTCTGCTCTCTCCCCTTCTCGTTGGGTCAGACCGGGTCGACATTGCACGAGCATTCTGCACGCTCCTCACACATGAACGCATCCTACCACATCGTACCCCGGCTAACTTTCACGCCAGGATTTGCGCCGACCGGAGAAAAGTTATGCTTCTGACACGTATATAATGTAACCGGAATATCTGCCTACTCGGCGCCTCGGCAATTTTCCTCACGAGAGCCGCGAGAGCCGGAAGAATCGCGCGCGCGCGCGCGGGCGACTCCGCTCGCCGATTAATTCTTCCGCCGATTAATTTCCGGCCGCGAGAGATCATCCAAGCGCCTCGACCCCACCCTTTGGCCCCTGGCCATCGCTTGAAGCGGCGACCGGGCGACGAATTTCGAAGCGAGCGTGTTCAACGGTGCGCCGCAATCACGGGGTTTTTGAGTCTCCTCTCTCAACGAGAGAGGCTGCCTGCCGCCTCACGATTCTCGTTGCCTCGGGATCTCCGGAGTCGAGATGAGATGAAGGGAAAGGAAAAGCCGAGGAGCACTTTCGCTGCACTTTGATAGAACGAAACCCATCTCATCGCGCAGCCGCCGCCGCCGCCGCGTGGAGGACGGCAGCCCGAAAATCAAACATCGCTAAGACACGAAGCCGGAACCAGTTTCCCCGAAACAGTTCACACAGAATCGAGACGCGGCAGGTAGCGCGGAGTTGACGAGGTATTTTCGTGAATGTTTCGGCAGTTACACTTGGAAACGTGTAAAGGGTCGAGGGGTTAAGAGCCGTCGTCCACGTGGGTGGGCGAGGATCGACGCGCGATTAAATAAACGGCGATTTTATTGGTTCCGACGTTAGAGTTATCCTGCCAGATAACGAGCGAGCAAGCGAGAGAGGCAGACAAAGAGAGAGAGAGAGAGAGAGAGAGAGAGAGAGAGAGAGAGGCAGAAATGAGGCAGAGTGTTAACTATGGTACGTACCGCGGATAATCTAACCGGGCGAGCACGTTCTCATCTACGTTACGTTACCTGCGTACGTGCGTGCACACATACGCACGCATGCACGCACGCACGTACGCGTGTAGCAAGTGGTAGAGCTCACGGGCTCATGAGATAGGCCGGTTTGTCGCACGTGCGACCGTGGGATCGTACAAGCGGAGCAACGGCAGCATCCCTGTTATTTACTGCCGGCTACCTTCTGTCCCTCGGGAGAGAGCCGGCGGTAATTAAGAACGGCTGTCGAGCGATGCTTTACCAAGAAACGACGAAACTACGAATATATCCCTCCCCGGCCCGGCCGCGGCGCGCAATGCCTGTGCCCTTGCTTGGAAATTAATAATATCCACCTATCTGGCCTACTCTCTCTCTCTCTCTCTCTCTCTCTCTCTCTCTCTCTCTCTCCCCCCCTTCTTGACCTGCTTGCCTGCTCGCCTGTCTGACTACTTCGTTCGCCTGCGTCGGCCGTCTGTGCTCCGCTTGCCTACCTCCCACGGAAAAATTTTATCGGCCGGGCGCCCCCAAAGTGTCTTTCCCAAGGTCCCTTAATTAACGTCCTGCCGGGACGCTCTTCGCGCCGCGGAAACTCTCCCGTTTTCCCGTTCATCGAGCGCGACGTTCCCGGAAAGACGAGCGGTTGAGAAGGCTGAGAAGGGAAAACGTCGCGCGAGCTTCTTCTCTTGGCGAGTGAATCACGTCACGTAGTCTCGGTCGAACACGAGCGACGACGAATCCTCCACGCGGCTCCTCCAGATGAGACGGCAAAAAGGAACGGGAACGAGAGAAACGGAGAACAAGAGCCCTCGGCCTACTGGATAATAACGGCGCCGGCCGGCCTGAGATTTCCTTCCCGGTTTCCACCGCGCTCGCAGCTCGTGGCCGGCGCTTATTTTGGAACGTGCGCTCGCGCGCGCGCAGCGAGCGATCGCTTAATTACGGCTCGTTGCACTTAAGACCGCCGATAATGATCGGGGACGCAATCGGGCCCTCGGATAATGCTACATTCCCTCGCTCTCCGCGCCGGGTCGCCCGTTCATCCTGCCCTCTCCTTCCCTGCCCCCGCCGCCCGCCGCTCTCCTGCGCCCGCGCCTATGTACGTACGACGATGTAATATTATTAGGAATAATGAAGTTACTTAATTCCGCGGAATGGCGCGCCGCTGCCTGTACGTACCGCCATTAACCGTACGTAACACCGGCGCGGCAATTACGCGCGGCGAGCGGCCTCGTAACACGTCGTTGAAATTCAAACATCGATCGTCTTGTTGCGCGAACCCGCACGGAATTATCGCGCATCCTCCGGGAGCGAGCGAGCGAGCGAGCGAGCGAGCGGGCGCCGGGCTCTTCCACCGTTATTATTCGCGAGGTCGTAATTCCTCGTTCGGCTAATGAAATATTACTCGAGAGCACCGTAACATTTTTGCGCGCCGAGACGGCGGCACGCGTGCCGCCCGTCTCGGCGAGTATCCTCTCGGCCGCGCGCGCGCGCGCGCGCGCGCTGGCTCGCTTCGCGCCGCTCCTCGTCCCGCGATCGTCGCGCTCTCGTTCTCCGTCGCCGCTGAGCGCCGCGCGCGATTCGAGCGGGGAACGCGCGGACGCTTCCGGGTTCGTACACGAGTCGCGAGTCTGTTCCCGACAGTTCGTCAGCGGTTCACTCGTTCAGCCGGAGGCACGACCCGAGGCCGAACGAATCCCGAAGTTTCAGGGATGCTGACGATAACACCGGATCCACCAAATCAGACACTATGAAGAGCTGAGACTCAAGACTACTCGGGCTACCTGACTACGCGTCGAGCTATTAGCACCGACGCTTTGATTAACGCTCGAGAAATATCAGCTAAAAGCTAGAAATATTGACAATAATATTTGTCTTCATATGACATTTAATTATAAAAAATAATCCAAGTCGCGCCATCTTCAACAATTGCAGAATAATTAACTCGTTTTAAAAACCTCACACTGCATATAATTTATTTCATATCAGTAATGATCCCCCAAGATAACAAATGTCGTTTATGTCATATGCGAATTATTGTAACTAACGATATTAACAACTTTGGTTACAAAATCAGACGTTTAGAGCTCTCTGTGCGCCGCGCTTTCGGATCTTCCTCGCCCCTCTAACAAGTAAAAAACCTCGGGAAACGTCAGACGCCGATTTGTCTCCAATTTTTTATAGTTATTTTTTATGTCAAAATATGAAGAAATCTATTGCCATTTTTAGCTTAAATTAATTTTCTCAATTCTTTCGAAGTTTTTCAAGTTTTGCACAAGTATACTATTTTATACATATTTAAAACAATATTTCTTAAAAATATATATATCTGATTTGTTGAAACTTGCTGCACACACATGTCGCCGATTATGAATCGAAACCATTTTGTAAAATTCAAAATGACGGATCTAATATGGCTGACGTCATTGTTGAAAAAATGTTCAGTTTTACGCTACATTCGACGTTGGCTACAACGACAGGGTTACTCTTCTGCAAAATTTTTTCTTCTTCTTTTTTTGTTCATTTCTTGTTCACTTTTTACCAGATTTTGACGTTAAAATGAGCTTGTTTGCTGGATAGTGAGCCGAAAGATTACATGTGCAAAACTTGAAAAATTTCGAAAAAATTGAGAAAATTAATTTAAGCTAAAAATGATAACAGATTTCTTTACAGATTTTGACATAAAAAATAACTATAAAAAATTGGAAACAAATCGGCGTCTGACGTTTCCCGAGGTTTACTTGCAAGCTCGAAACCTCCAACTACGAAGCTCGGCTCGGTTTTTTCGGCCACCGGGTAAACGCAAATTCGACATGAGCTCTCTCTCTCTCTCTGCCCCTCTTTTTCTCTTTTTAGACTGTCGCTTTCGCGACCACCGTCCGCAGAGCGTCTCGTTTACCCTCGTTAGGTCCGGCTGCCTCGTCTTGCTGCGCTACTACCAACGCTCTATGTTAATCGTCCGCGTGCTTGCGAGCAAACGCGTGCGCACCACCAGGGTCCGCAATAATTAGACAATCAACGGGGATCAGGGGGCGGCAATGGTGTCGGTCGAACGACCATCGCGCGCGCGCGCATTAAAACCGGCCGGAGTAAAATTAAAGCCCCCGCTTTTGGCGGCAGCGAGGAAGCTGCCGTTGCGCTGCGGGGAGAAGGGATTTATGCTTTACTGCCCTTTACTGCCCATGCCGGAGTCGGCTACTGCCCCGCGGCATACCACGGTGGTTCTCAAGCCGGCCGGGTTACAAAAAACGAGCCGCACGAACGGCGCATCGTTTTGTCCTTGGAGTGTTTATCGGCCGAGGCGTGCGCGTTGCGAAATTGGGCACGTTGTGGAAGTGTCTCGGGTGTAGCGGCGCGACCCCTCGGCTTGTGGTTTCTTTCTGCGGTCGGCGACGCATTTAGAGAGAGAGAGAGAGAGAGCGGCTGAGAGAGAAGGAGAGAGGAAGGCGGATCTCGAGCGTAATAAAGGCTCGCGGCCGGCCGTGCGACGGTATTAAATCGCCGAAGCTATCGAAGCCGTACTCGTCCTCGGGGATCCACGACGCGATGCGGCCACTCGCGGACAGGTTCGTGAGAAAGGGGAGAGAGAGAGAGAGAGAGAGAGAGAGAGAGATATATAGCAGAGGGACAGAGAGAAGAAGAAGAGGCGGCTTGAGAATTTTTCCGGAATTCATCGTGGACGTGGAGCCTGTGCGCGGCCACCGGAGAGGGCAATTTCGCGCGCGGGTTCGCGAGATCGAGCTTGACCGCGGGCGATTCTCGCGGGGAATCCTGCGAGCGGCAGATTGGGAGACACTGGGAGCGAAGGACCCTCGCGATGAGTATTACGTTACGACGCCTACCATGAATGTGACCAGGGCTGTTTGCCAGGCGAGCCGTACCGAGAGAGAGAGAGAGAGAGAGAGAGAGAGAGAGAGGGGGGGGGGGAGAGAGAGAGAGAGAGAGAGAGAGAGAGAGAGAGAGAGAGAGAAAGCCCCTCGTCACCGCTGACCTTAAAGTACGCCAAACGCATTCGGGCTCGTTGTGTTAACTGTTGGAAGGCGGTTCAATCGGACAGGATTACGAAAGGAGACGGACATGTGAGTGCGCGCGCGACTTCCCCGAGAGTACGCTTGGCAATAGTAATCTGAGACTAGCCAACGGCCGGCGACTCCCCGGAGACCCCCTCGCGGCATCCCGTCGCGCTCAACGGTAAACGCGCCAAAGATAAGGGTTAATCGCGATTTATCGCCGCGCGGATTAACACCCGGCAAATATATCGCGCGCGCGCGAAGTATGATCAGCTCCGCGAGAGGCCGGTGGAAATGTCTGCTGCACGTTGCTTCGCGTCTTCGCAAGATACGGCGCGATTATGCCGCGTCCATGTTGTCTCGTCGTGTTAACCCTCCGCGCAGCTCCAATGGTGCCGCAGCGGCGTCGTTTCTCCTCGACGAAATGAGTTCAACGTAAGATCCCTCAACACTTGGTTTAGCCAATTCAAATATATATTTGTTCGCTTATTTTTATTGATAAAAACGGACCAGGTCGTTTGGCACAGAAGTGAGAAAGAGAAGAGGAGAGAAAGACAAAGGAGCGAGAGAGAAACGTCGTTTTAACGAGAAACGATGGAGGCGATATTTCTCGCCGATACGCTTTCCTCCTTCTCTCTTTGTTTCTCTCGTATTATTTCTTATTTCCCGTCGGGTTTCAGATCAGTTTGGGAACTAAGCGGCGGGGCTGGTTCGAATTTCGATCTAGGGGACGAAAGACGCCGCCGTCGCGCGACGTCCCTCGAGTTTCACGGGGAGGTTTCGCGCGGCGACCTTGAAGAGCGCAGGGTCGATATCGAAGGAAGAGCCGACTTGACGCACGCACGCGTCAGTCGCGCTCTCAATTAAGCGCAATCGCGACGCTACTTTTCGCGCGGGAAAATTCGATCGCGGACCGCGCGGATCCGCGCGCCGTCGGCTTCCGTCGGCGACGGATGGAAACGTCCAGGGCCGCGGACCCGCGGTCCGCGATCGTTGCAAAACGCGGCGACGCGCCGTGGCGAAAGAGCGGCAGTCGAGGATCTCCCGCGCGATGCAAACGGGACGGAGGAGGAGGATCGAGACGCGATCGAGGCGAAACCGACACGAACTGGACGGACGCTCGCTCGCCAACTCGCTACTCGGGAGCCCACTCGCGCGGTGATCAAACGACATCCGACATTCGTAAAGCTGGGAGGCAGCGCCTTGTAACTAGTCATTACGACGAATTCCCTTAGGTAATTTCTGCCGCTCGAGGCCGACCCGGTTTTAGAAAGTATCGGGGAAAGGAGAGTCGCGCGCGCGCGCGTAAAAAGAGAGCGCGCGGCAAATGATTCATAACGCGCTCGACTTCCTCCGTCAAAGGGGCCGGCAGTTTATATTTGTCGATCGATAAATAACATTGGCAATTATACTGCGCTTCAACTTTAACGACAAAGCGTCCACCGCGCGCGGCGGCCTCCTCCTTCCCTTCCCCGCGCCTCTCTTCCCTTCGTCCCTCTCTCCCTCGCGTTTTATGTTTCGTTCCCGACGATTACCGATTACCGATTGGGCTAGTAATTATTTCCGCACGCCGACCGACCTCTCTCTCCGTTTGTGTTTGGATGTGTGCTCTCTCTCTCTCTCCCTCTCCCTCTCTCTCTCTCTCTCTCTCTCTCTCTTCTTGCCCTATACGTCTTTTTGTTCTTTCTTCTCTATCACTTCTGCGTTTCTCCGTAGGAAACGCTTCGATCGCCGGCCAGTGAATGATCCCGTGGCATCTACGCGTCTGCTTCTACACTTCAGTGAAATATGATTACGGATTTTGTTTGAACACATATACGGTGTCATTATTTTTAATTGCCTTCCACGTACTTGTAAATCCAAGCGGTCAGCCGTTAATGGCCAGCCACCGCCGTTCGTCAACTTCGTTAGTCTTAATAGTCCCATTTCCGTCGCATCGCGCGCGCGCGCGCGCGCGCGCGAGATATTCGGTCGGCGCGGAGAGACGGTGCGCTGCGTTTTTATCAGGCGCCGCAGTCAGATGGTGATAAATCACGTCGCGTTCGGCGAAATAGTTGTCGGCCCCGACAGCAATGGCAATTTTAGAGAAATAACTTAGCGCGAGATAATAAATTGCACACCGCGCGCATCTGTGCATCTGTTCCGCGTGACGCGTAGCTGAACGAGTGAGCGAGCGAGCGAGCGAGCGAGCGAACAAACGAATGAACGAACGAACGAACGAACGAACGAACGAAGGAACAGACGGACGGACGAACGCCCGACACGCCGCTGCGGCGGTAAGAATGCAGCCCTCAGAGGCCACGGATCCCCCGGGGGCCTTTAAGCGGTACATAGATATAATTTTAGAATACGCTTTTTACCGGCCAATCCGCGTGGCAAGCGCGATATTATATTAGTCGATACGAGGAGCCTCTTTCGCGGCAGCTGGAAATGCGATTCATCACGGACGCTGCTGATATACATCTCACACACACCTGCGTTACTCCACTCTCTTTAAGGATGAATCTGCTCGGTAAAATTTTCTTCATGAAATTCTCCGGGCAAAAAGTATTTCCTTGAATCTTCCCAATGAAGAAAGTGTCTGAAATTTTTTTCAAAGACGTGTCTCTCTCTCTCTCTCTCTCTTACATGTTCTTAAATCTTTGTTCAAAAACTTTCTTAAATTAAATTAAATGTCACTTTGATCAAACTCGTTTGTCGAAGCGATAACATAACATTGTGAGAAAAATCTCATTCCATATACCGAGGAACCTTGGACTTCGAATATTAATAATTATATTATAATAAATTATCCCTTTTCGCATGCAGTACCGACTCGGCCCTTGTCGTACGAGCGGTCTCCTAATACGTTCGCGCGCAAATCGCTGGCAATCTGCTCTCGCTCGAAACTACGCGAGATTCGGAAGCACGAACGCCGCCCCCTGGCGCCTCTGCGAGCGACGTCACAAAAGATCTCGTTGGCATCGACGATTCGATCGAGCGAGTCGACTGATCGTGCGATTCGCCCGTCGTCCGTCCATCTGCTAGGAAATCTCAAGTTTCACGCAATGATAAGTCGCTAGCGATCCTCGCTAGTTTCAACGAGCTGGCGGCTCGCTCGCTCGCCAGCGACCGACCGACCGACCGACCGATTCCGGTGAACCGGGATGAGAGGAGCCGAGACCGGAGAGCTCCGCAGGAAAGATGGCTACGATCGTAAATCTCTGCCCCGGCGGAACTGGTTATACAAAATAGGCTCCGCTCCCGGGAGTTATACCTGCCTACTCCGAATGCAAACTTCTTCACCGAACGCGCGCGCAAACCGCCGCGCACGAATCCGAGCCTCGAGGCTCGCGTCGAGAGAGCCGCAGCGAGGACCGTTTCTACTGATACACGGCCGTGCTCTCGATTCCCGTCGAGATATCCTCGGTCGATGTCGCAGCATTCGTCTCACAGCGGTCGCCCCGAAACCGCCGGGGCCGAAAAAATTGGGAGATCCCCGGCGAGGACCACGAAGCTTCGGTCGAGCCGGCTGTCGACGATAACGATCGGCTGTCCGGATCGTTCGAGTCGTTTACGCGGCTTCTCGCGTCGCGACGACCTCTCGCCATTTCCTCGGGCCCCGGAAACTGTGATTCCCCTGAACCCACGAACGCTACGTGCTCGTGTAACGCAATCGCGTGTACGTACTTGAAAAAAAAATTGCGCATGTTCGACGCACTAACGCGCGCGCGCGCGCTCGTCCCGACGTTAAAATACGAGAGAGAGAGAACCCGGCTCTCGGCGCGACGGAAATAGCCCGAATATTATGCTTCGCGAGAGGAAAGAGCGCCTCTTTTCCTCTCCCGCTCCTCTCCTTCTTCTCATCGCTGATAAAACGATTAACGTCGCCGTTCTATAATAATAACACGAAAAATTCCCAGATGAGCTATCGTGACAGTTATCTATTACGCCATATTACTCGTCGCGTGAGGTTAAAAATATCATCTCGAGGGGCGGCACGCGAAGCCGACGATGCCGAGACGCGACACGACGCGACGCAACGCGAGCAGCCTTGTAAATAATCCGCGGCGTACGAGAGCGAGCGTATACCATATATCCCTTTGAAAGATCGCCGGCTGGAAACGATGACGACCGCGACCCGACGGCGGCGGCGGCGGCGGCGGCGGCGGCGGCGGCGGCGACAGCGGAAAAACTCCGCGGCTCCCCGGCGATTTCGTCGAAGAGATCCGTCGTCCATCGTCGTCGGGACTTCTTCCGCGTCGAGGAGCGCCTAGTCCGAGCGCCGTGGCGCCAGCGTTCCAATTAGAGTGCGTCCGCGCGCGCTCCTTCAAGAGCGCGCGCGCAGGGTCGGATTTAAAGCGGAACGTCGCCGCGCGTACTCCCGACACCGACACCGACGTCGAGTTCTTCCCTCGCCGCGCGTCATCGTCGTCCGCTCGTCTAATTGTTCCACGACAATTCCTCCTTCGCTCTTCCTCTTTTATACATCGCGCTTTTATACAACTCTTGCGCTATTTTTATTTATTTAAATCGACTTGTCCCATCCTGCCGCGGTTGGTTAATCGTTTCTCCGCGACGGCTCTCATTGGCCGCTGATACCTCTCGCAATCGCTGATCTGAGAGGGGCCTTTTGAATCAATATCATCGAGCCGAGAATCAGTGGTGAAAGATTCGCGAATCGAGCGCTCGCGGATCGATTTTTCGCGCGAGTCTCGCTGAAACTCGGCCGGCCTCTCACGATTTTACATATAAGTCCAGCGCTGGTACTGCGATACCGTTAAGCTCTTCTCACGACGACGGGAACGCGGCCCGTCGCGAAGAAGACCGCGGCGATGATGAGAATCTAACGGGCGCTGCTGCTGCTGCTGCTGCTGCCTCCGCCGCCGCCGCCGCCGCCGCCGCCGCCGCCGCCGCCGCCGTGCGGCACCTCTAATCGCGACGGGCATTAAGCCGAGCACATTAGAAGCCACTTCGCGCGTCTCTTTGAGTTCTTCTTTGAACTCGCTGAATGGCGAGGCGCGTGGATCGTAAATAAAGGCGTTTCGAGCGTTTGATTCGAGCGGAACGGCGGGCATCTCCGGCGAGGCGACAGCGAGGAAGAGAGAGAGAGAGAGAGGGGGAGGGGAAGCGCGCGAGAAGACACACGTCGCGATGAAAAAGAAAGAAAAGAAAAAGACGAGAAGAAAACGGGGGAAATGAAGCGAGCGACGGGCGTTTTTGAGCGCTGACGACGTGTCAATTCCGCTGGCGAAGATCGCGGAACTTGGGCAGATAAGCGCGCGCGCGCGGTACGAGTCGAGTGGGACAAACAGATACGCACGAACTCGCCGCGAGAGGAGAGACTTCCGTTTCCTCGGCTGAGATCGGATAAGAGCGGAGCGACGTTCCTCGTGCTTGAAACGCGACGTGCTTTAATGGTCGCTCGTTAATCCCCCTTTAATCTTCGACACGCGGACTCGGGTGAGAGAGAGAGAGAGAGAGAGGAGGAGAGAGCGAACAACAGTGAGAGATCGTGAGAGACTTTATATCGCGGATACACGCATCCGCGAGAATCCGCGAGCGATCTCGTTAACGGTGCGCTAAACAAGCGTATCGCGCCGTATCACGCGCGCGCGCGTGTTTATTCGCTCTTCCCATTTTATGAATCGAACGACGCCTGATGTGTGTGTGTGTGTGCGTGCGCGCGCGCGGGTGCGCTTTTTGTCGTGGAGCGAACAACGCGACAAATGCAAAGGACAAGGCGCGGGGCGGCGTCCACCTCGTCCTCCTCGTCGACGTCTTCTTTCGTCCCCTTGATAACTCGCTCCGCTTGTCGATCCATCAAACCGGTATCCGAGCGTCGGATACATTATACGTGCCGCGCGCGCGCGCGCGTAACGAGCGGGCCGCCCCGGTATAAGCGGATGTACGCTACTACGTCATGCTGCAAACCGCGCGAGTAAAGAGACGCGGTTAAATCGTGCGCGAGAGGGCGCGGAAGAATCGCCGAGCGGATAAGTCGCGACTCGATCATCGCTAATTGTTATCGTACTCGCGAGCGATGCACAAAAGTCGCGCTCCGCTTGCGACTGAAAAGAACGTCGCTCCGGAACGCCGTCGGACGGAGGCAGTAGGGATGATATTTATTACGCGAAGAAATGAGGAAGAAAATCGGAATGAGGAATAAATAATGTTGTGTCAAACGAAAGCAATGTGGAGAGTGGTGATCGAAGTCAAGTAAACCGAGGATGGACGACACGAGAGGTGAAGGAAACGAGGAATATAAATACAAGCCGACGCGACGGAGGGCGAAACGAGCGAGGACAAAACGAAGAGCGCTCCAACCCGAAGCGAGCGAGACGGAGGGAGATGAGCGATAGAGTCGGAAGAACCAAGGTGCGTCGCTTGCGCGAGTGAAAACGCGACCCACGCGCTTCGATCGGGGAAGCGGACGGCGGGCATTGAAGCCGCGGCCCGCCGTCCGAGAGAGTCGAGCGACTCGGCCGAGAAACGTCGTCGTCACACCGCGGTGTCGATCGGCCTTCGTCATCGGTGTCCGACGCGCGTTTTTCCCGGCTCGGTGCGCGGCAGGACGCAGGACGAATTAGGCACGCTGCGCGGCGGCCGGCCGGGCCGCGGGCAGGCATTAGTCTAAATAACAGCGCGCGATGGAAGCCCCGCGTACGTGTCGAACGAACCGGTCCGCGCTTAACGGTGAAACCTTTCCCGCGCGGATCAATCATCATTATTTCCTTGCGTTCGAACACCCACGTGCGCGCGCGCGCGGCGCGGCAGTCTACTTTATTGCGCCGGGCCCGCGTCGCGCAATCGCGCTCGCGCGTCTCTCCACGCAAAAATCCTAGCGCGCGCGCTAATAATAATAATGGCGATAATAATAATAACGATACAATACAATGCGTGCGCGCGGGCGCGCGGCGGGTTCGGGTCCCACTTGAGCAACGGCACAAAACGCACATAATGCGGTGATACACCGCGGGTGTATACACGGTGCCAGTCATTAATTGTGAATTATGAATGGCGCGCGGGCTTTTACTCGTGAGGAATTAACACTCTCGCGAGCGCGCTCGTGCTGACACGAGCGATTTCGCTGTGCGAAAGTGAAAGCGCGCGTCAACCCGTTTTCCGTGGAAAGCAATTTACGCGCGGGCCGTCTTTTGATATGTTAAGCGAGCCTGGGCGAGTTCGCGCATTAGCGAATCGGAGAAACCGGGGAACAAAACGTTATTTGCATAAAACTCGGGGCGGGTCTCTCTCCGCGCTTGTGCTCGCAACTTGCGGCCGCCTCCGGGGAACCGGCTGATCCTTCGCGAGAACCCGGACGATTGTTCCCGAGTGCGCTGCGCGAAAGAGAGCCACGTGCGAGCGAGAGAAAGAGAGAGAGAGAGAGAGAGAGAAAGAGCTGCGATTTCCTTCCCTTCAGATGCGAATCGAATTTTAATTATTGCCCGGCGATATTGCCCGAGCCTTCGCAACGACGCCAACGTTGCCGTTGCGCGTTCTCAGCGTCGTTGCTATTGTCGACGCAATGCGAGACGAGATTCGCAGGAGCGTTCTGCAGCGGGAGGAGGTGGAGGAGGCGGAGGATAAACAAAGTGGATGATGTTCACACCGATAAGATCATCGCGATTAGTGGCGATCGGTCGAAGGTCGTCGCCTGGGATCTCCGCGGAGAAACGCGACGCGAGCGAAGAAATTGCGAAAGCTTCATTGTTCAGCCGTCGGAAAACTTCTGACAGCGCCGCGTCAGTCAAACAATGTGGGGCTTTTGTCGAGCTACGAAGAAACGCGCGCGTGGATAAAATAAAATACAAAGAGAGAGAGAGAGAGAGAGAGAGAGAGAGAGAGAGAGAGAGAGAGAGAGGAGGGGGGGGGAGGCGATAATCAGCGATGACAAATCGCGCAGATGATCGGCGCGACGTGGAGTTATGAAGTCACCGCGAGATTTGCGTCGTCGTTGGCGACGACGACGACGATGTCGACGACATCGTTGTCGTCACCGAGGCAATTTATGCCACCAAGGGAATGCCTGTTTATCTCGAAATTGCTATAATTCCCGGAGTGTGACGCGGTATCGGAGAAACAACGAGAATGTCGCCGTCGCTAATGCCTCAATCAGGGTCCGAGGAAAAAATGGCGAGACGGAAAAACAACGCGCCGTTCTTATGTCTCCTTGCATTGTCGAGCGGCTCGTACTGCTGATAGCCGCTTGTCGTCTTCGCGATGAGTCAGAGACACGTGACGAGAGGGGGGAGCAAGTCGCGATTCCGCGAGCGCTCGTAAACGCTCGTCCGCTGAAAGACGAGTCTGATGCTCGCGGCGGCGATCTTCGACTCGTTCATGAGACACACGACCCGACCGAGCGATTTTCCCGCTGCTGCTGCTGCTGCTGCTTCTTCCTCTCCGCCATCTTTCTCTACCTCAACGGGTTTTCGATTATTTGCCGCATTCAGCTCCGTCGCGCGAGCCGCTTCACGCGCGGCGAAAGAATGAGCGGAAGGATAGGCAGAAAGAAGTCTGCATCCTGCAGGATGCAGGATCCATTTATTTAGCATGTTTGAGCTCGCTTGAAGTCCCATTCACTCGATATTACCCGACTGAGTAATTAACCGGGAGAGGATCAACTTAATAACTCATTTAGTTATTTCGCGCTTCAGCCCTCGATCCAACTTTCTCAGCTGCCCGTCTCTCAGCCGCTGTACATCTTGAGGCTTTGCCTGATAAAAATTCTCGCCCGCGACGGAGGCGGTGCGCGGCTCGCCTCGCAGCGAGCTTCGAATCAGCCGCCGATCGTATCGGCTTGCTTCTGTTTTTTTCTCCTTTCTTTCCCCGGCACGTAGGCAGCGACGGCTAACGCGGCGCGACGCCGCGCGCCGGGCGACGTGCGATTCGATTTCGCGAGGCGACATTTTGATTTACCCCGCACGGAACCGGCGCAGCAACCCCTCGCTCGCGCGCTTAGTTAGGGAAGCCGACACGCGTGACAGGAATCCACGTGGCGCTTTACCGTCGGAATTTCATGTCGAATCGTTTGCATCAGCACCGCGCTCTACGCGCGCCGCTATACATCCCCCTTCGGCGAAACAGCCGGTAAAGCACGAACTCCCGCGATCGTTCAAAACTCCGACGGGCGACCGTGGGGCGCCCTTCTGTCCGAAATCCCTACGAAATCTCTGCGGCTCAGCATTCCGGCCGTTTAACAGCCGACACGGGGGCGGAGGCGGGGGGGGGAAGCGAGCCGAATTTTTATCCGGCCGATTTGCATGTTTTAATATGCATTCCCCGTTTATCGGCAATATAAATACCAGATTCGCTTAAGCGGGCATTTCCGGCGACGACAATTAAGTCCGAAAGCGCGCCGAGCAGCCGCGGCGGCAATTTGCATTTCGTGCCGTACACAGCGCGAGCGGATTAATTGGGGGAAACTTGATGGAATTACCGCGTAACGAAGAGCGGACGGGATTATCCGGCGGTCGTCCTTCGTCGTCATAAATCAAGCGATATCGACTAATCGCGTCGGCGCGCGAGTGTATCTCCCGCTAACTAGACAATTTATACGGCGGCAAGTATGCCGCCGCGCTCGGCAACGAGGAACAGGCGATCTCGCGCCGCTCTAGGAGAGAGAGAGAGAGAGAGAGAGAGAGAGAGAGAGAGAGGCAGGGAGAAAGAATAGGAACGAGCTCTGCGCGTGAATCATCCTGTACCTTCCACTCCCGGAGAAAAGAAGGAACGGAAAGAGGAACAGCGTCGAACGCCGGTCGATTCCAAGATATCGAGCCGCGTATTTCTCTCGCGACAAATTCCAAGAGAGAAGAGAAAGAAAAGCGGTGCCTCTCTCTCTCTCTCTCTCTCTCTCTCTTGCGATTCGTTCGCATTCGTCTCTGCGAGTCCGCGCGCTGAATTCACCACGGCGAGACGGTCCAGCGTGACACGTCGCGAAGGCGACGATTATCTCCGTCCCGGATTATCTCAAGGCAGCCGCGCGCGGTCGACGATCGATGTCGACGGTTACAGATTACACGCTAATGGCCGCCTAACGACACTCGCACGCGGATTTAATAAAGCGGCCGGACCGACGACGGCTGTGGGCGTCCCGAATTTCGGGGGCATACCGTGGCGAAACCGTGGACGGTGTACCGATTGAAAAATGTCGAGGGGAACAGAACGAGGGACAGCGAGCGAGAGCGAGAATGCGCGCGCGAGGAGAGAGAGAGAGAAAGAGAGAAAATGAGAGACGCGTACCCCGTGGCATTAGCCGTTGACTCTGCGCGTCATTAATCAGTGTCGGAAGACGCTGTCACCGACGCCGTCACCCCTCTTGGGCCGACTGTGGTCTCGAAACTCTCTTCTACTTCTTCTCCTTCTCCTCCGTCTCTCCTTCTCGCCCGCTCGTCTCTCTCTCTCTCTCTCTCTCTCTCTCTCTCTCTCTCTCTCTCCCGGCCTACCTCCTCTCGGTCATGATTCTCGTCGTTCGCGCCGTCGTTTCCGTCGTCTCGCGGTTTCCACGTCGGAAACAGGGGTAGATAATACTGAGGGAGCCGAATTTTTCAGCTGCTCGCCGAGCTACGGACGGCTCGAAGAATATTTCACAAACTTCGGACATAGCGCGTGTACATATTCGCAGCAGGTGCGGCTGAAGCGAGCGAGAATCCGTCTCCTCGTTCCACAACCGCCATCGCGGCGAACGAAGAGAGCAGGATCGAACGCGAGGAGTCATCTGGCGCAATCGGCACGGCGGCACGGCTCAACGCGCTGACCCGAAGAAGAGGCCCGAGTGCGCAATTACAAGCGACGCAGCTGCGATCCGCGCTACCCTCGGAAAATGCGCTCTTGGGATCGCCCGCGGCCTGGGCGTTCGACTCCGCGCGCGCGCGCGAGCATGTCGCGCGCGTTACAGCGAGCTTTTCCCTAATTAAATATACCTCGGGGGTCCGATTCGAGAGAAGAGCCCAACGCGGTAGAAGGGGAGAGGGTCGTTTAAGAGGGTGGTTATAGATGTGTGCAGCCGGCGACGCGATCGAGCGCTCGTAAATTTTCGGAAACGCGATATCGCCCGAATGAGAGAAGAGTGGACGGGGAAGCTGTCGTTTGTCTCGGCGCGCGGAGAGTTTCATCAGTTTTGCGCGCCTCGGCTTCTCTTACGCTTTCGCCACGTCTTCGAGTTGCGACGTTCCCGCCGGCCGGCCGGCCGGCCGGCGTACATTCTGCCGGCTCGAGTGTTCTCGTTCCGCCGTAAAAAATGTATGGTGAAATCACGCGTGCGAAACACGGGATCGTCACACGAGACGAGACGGGACGGCTAATTATTCAACGTGCTGGATCTATTTTCATAGGATCGCTTCTGCTCTCGATACACGAATCGCGATATTTCGTCGGTGGCCGCGTTACAGCTGTGTGAGAGAGAGAGAGAGAGAGAGAGAGAGAGAGAGAGAGAGAGGGGGTGGGGTGTAAGAAGAAAAGGTGAGAGAAGGAAAATTGCTGAAAGCGGGCCGAGAGCGAGATTTATAGTCCAGTATCCCTCAATTTAGCGGAGAGAAAAGGTATGACACCTGCGATGGGATATGAAGTTGATTCGAAAAATTACAGCCGATAGACGTCGAACGAGATGGAAAACGTTGCCGGCGCTGTATATGTATATACATTCAGGTATACGGAGAGAGGTGAACAACTGGCGAAAGAGCGGGACGAACGTATCATATTCTTCAATTTGCCGGGACTCGGAGAACGACGTCCTCGATGGGTTCCGAAACGAGCAGCGGCAACGGCCCGGACGAAAGAGAGAACTTCCCTTTGACTCGCCGCAATTTCTTAACGCGCCGTGAAAAGATAACATCTTTGGAGCAGGATAGCAGTGCAGAAGGTCCGAGAAAGAAAGAAAGAGAGAGAGAGAGAGAGAGAGAGAGAGAGAGAGAGAGAGAGAGAGAGAGAGAGAGAGAGGAAAGGAGAAAGAGAAAATAATACGACGGAAGGGCGATGGCGGAAGAAAGAAAGACTGAGAAAGATGGAGGAGCGAGCTGCGGAGGAGGAAGGAGGAGTTGTGACGAAGCGTTCGTAACGTACCGAGGGAACAACTAATTAAAATTAGTCTCCGCTTCGCTGCTGGCTTTCGCTCTTTTTTGCCGCTAATTCCGGCAACTTTGCTTTACATCGGAGCGCACGAGCGATATCTTTGTGCCGTGGCTTTAAGAATCCGCGAGAAAAGTCGTTATCTCTCACCCCTCTCGATCCACACTCGCCCCCGAGAACGCGACCCTCGCGGAAACTTTTGGCGATTTTGACCTTCGCGCTGCTCCTCCTCACTCTCGCCTCGTGGATCTGCAGATTAAGAGGGGACGCTCCGCGAGTCGGACTTGTAAAAAAAATTCGATAGGTCGGACGTCTCAAAGATGATTAATACGCTAGATTAAAGCGAGCGACGAGAGCGCGCGCGCGCGAGAGAGAGAGAGAGAGAGAGAGAGACAGGATGGGGCAGACTCGGAGAATATTTTTGCGAATCAATTACACAGATGTCGCATGGTGAATCTCCGCGAATAAGATAAATCCGTCTCATTTCTTTTGTTCCGCGCGCACGCTCACGCGGAAGTATCACGACGCTTCGATTTCCACCTCGCTCGCGGATGTACCCGCGAGATTTCGTCCCCGCCGTTTCCACAAGCGCAGTCGGTATTCCCTTATAAATTCCCCACGTCCGCCGACCAATCCGCCATAGCGGCGCAACAGGAGCGCGTGTATTATTAAAACGCGATATTCGTGAGCAAGGCCGCGCGCAAGCTGAAATTCCTGCCCGCTCATCCCGAGAGACGGAGCGCGATCGATGGAATCCGCGACGCTCGTCACACGGCAGCGAGCTGAATCCGCAATTCGCGACACCGGCTTTTAACGGGAGCGACGTTCCTCTCTTTTTCCCTCTTTCCTTTTCTTTTCTACCTCTCTCTCTCTCTCTCTCTCCCCCTTTTTCGCTCCATCTCTCCTTCGCTTCCTGTCTCACGCGGTCGTGAAAACGGTATCGTAAATTATGGATACGTTTTACTTCTCGCCACGTCGGGCGAGGAATCTTTTGAATGGGCCACGCACAGAGACGCGTGCGATTTCTTTAAAGGCGCGTCGCCCTGCGCGACTTTATCTCCCTCCCGGTGAGATATATAAACGTCAGTTATGTACACGCATTCTTTCTCCCGCGCGCGGTCTCCGCGCGACCACTAAATATAAAGGCGAATCCAATTTCTCAAGTAATGCGCGATTTCCACCGGAGAATTCCACGGCGACCGGAGCTAATTACAATCAGTCGACGTCGCCGCAGCCGCCGACAACGACGACGACGACGACGACGACGACGACGACGCCCTTCTCGGGTCAACGGATATTTATGCCGCCATTAACGGGTGACTTTTAAAAAATCTCGGTCGTGCGAGCGCGAGACTTCTCTCGAGTACCGCGTTTTTTGTTACGCTTAATGCGTCGCTCCGGAATTCGAGGAAGCATCGGCCGAAGTGCGGCGGCTCGCGCGTGGCAAATAGAAAAGAAGGACGGTGCTTTAGGTGCGCGCAATTTTCCTCCCGCATCAAACGACTTTCGCCGATTTTTCACCGTCGAGGAGACAAACTGTTCCCCCGGCCAAGGTTCGATATTTCCTTTTTCCTTCTTTTAGGACAGTCATACATCATGTCTTCGCGGGCTGTCAGTCTAAACGTTCCGTTCCTCTCTCCGCGCTCGTGTCGACCAGCCTGACGTCCCGAAACTCGACGCACACGTACACGTCGATGTACGAATAATTGTGCGAGCAGAAGAAAAAAGCCCGTTAATCCGGTAATCCCATTAAAATCGGCCCGACGTCTCGCGGGGATCCACGACGAGGGTGCTCGCGCGGAATTTAAACGGCACGGCTGCCGCGCGGTTATTATGTCCATCTATTTCTTTGTCCCTTTCCTTCTTTCCTTCGTTCTCATCCTCTTCCGGCACATCGCCCGTAAATTACAGACGACAAATCCGGCGGTTTTATCCCACAGGGAGGAAGGGGCCGGGCGGAGGAGGGCTGGAGGGATGGGCGCGAAGGATGGTGGTTAAGTAGTAATTCATTCGGAAAAGCGCCGTCTTCGGTAAAAATTAAAGGGACCGTCGAGCGGTTTACCGCAGGGCGGCTCGAGGAGGAGGCCACCTGCGTACAAAGTTATCACCTTGCTGGAACAAGAACTTACACGCGAGGATGGCCGCCCCGTTCCCCCCGTCTACGCTGTGCGACTACCACTATGGTTCTGTAACCGCGCGGATTAGCCAAATTAAACGCGAGCCCTCTTTATAATCCATTTCCGCCTCTCTCTCTCTCTCTCTCTCTCTCTCTCTCTCTCTCTCTCTCTCTCTCTCTCCCTCGCCGGAAAACGACGAAGACGACGAGGTCGACGCCGACGTGGCGTTCGTTAAAAGAAAATCCGCCGGATCTCGGTGCAGATGCCTCGCGCGGCGTCTTTCGATCGCAGGCGGCATTAATTCGCCCCTCCGGAGAAAAAATCGCGGTAATTCGTCTCTCCGGCGATCGACTGGCGACCGAGATTTCGCCCTCGGTAGGGGAAAAAATCAAGACCCGACGTTGCGGCTTGATCGCGACGCCAAGGGAGCCTTGCGAGAGTAGCATCCGACTGGGATTGACACCGAGACGGCGCCGTCTCTCAATATTCACGTGGACTCGCGTGAATCAATCGTGCCTCTCGCGTCTCTGACACGTTCGTTTCGCGATTTAAACCTCTTCCCCGAAATGCGGAATATGTGAGAAGGGATGATCCGGGTGGCCCAGGGAGGTGAGGGGAATATCGAGATAGCACGTAATCCGAAGGAACTCAATAAGAGCCGTATCTTCGTGCGTGCGTGCGTGCGCGCGCACGCGATTACGCAAATGTAAACCGGGCCACCGGAGGGGATTGTATGATAATGATAAATCCTCGGGCCGCGACGTTTTAAACTGCGAGCGCTGAAAATGCAAAAAAGGGCTCCGAGGCGCGCTATCGCGCTATTAAAAAAGTTCTGTCGTTCGGCCGCTCGTAAAATGCACGCAGCCTAATCCCGAGTAATTTAAAGGTCCCGCGCAAAAATTGGGGACGGGGTCACCACGGGACGTACAGGGTGGGAGCGAGGGGGCAGGCGGCGGAGGGGGGCCGACGAGCCTGTGGGGGCGCGGGCGCCCATGCCTGGGGGAAACACTGGTGCTAATTCAACGGCATTATGCAAAAAAGGGTTGCCGGCGAGGCTAGAGCTCGCGCGGCGAATATTAGCGCGGGCATTAATAGCGCGGCTTCTCCTCTCGCGTAAATTAATAGCGAAGCGGCATCCTCCGCGGCGCGGTCTCGATATCGCACGTATTAAAGTGCTCGGAAGTCCGTCAATCCTACGCCAAATTTCGCTAGAGAGCAATGGGGCGGCAGACGTGCCGCTGACGGATACCGTGAATATCCCGATGCATTGAAGGATGCTCCGGAGGTTAGATGTCCGCCGTCTAGACGAGGAGAAAGCAATTCTCTCAGATTAATGTTGCTGAAATTGTAGTCACTTTTGGCCACCCAAACTACCTTCTTCTGGTTGTTCCAACGGCAAAGCGAAACGGCAGCAGCGATAAGGTCGCTGTGAGTGACGCCGCAGCGACGCTCGTCGCAAAAGTCACTCTTCCGGCCGCGATCCTCTCTCACCACTGAGCTTTTCTCCCGGCTCGACGAGAATTCAGCTCTAGAGAAGGCAAGAACACGTGTTCACCTGAGACACGTCGACGTCGCTCTATCGGCTCAGCCTCACGCTAAATTGCACGGCGGAGTTTCAGCGGTACATGAAGATGACTTTCTAACGATTTCCTCCCCGTGGAACTTTTAAGAACTCTGGACGCGCGAGCAAAAGTCAGCAGAGTGGGCGACCGACAACTTTCCGCATACTTACACACTTGCACAAGCTTTGAGCCGCGCATAACGCGTATATTCTCGTGATAAATCTTCATGTATTATTTCGAAGCCGCCCGCGAAAATTTCCTCCGCGCTCGCGCGCGCGAATCGCTGAAACGACTATAGTCAGCGGAATGGCGGAGCGCCTTTGACACGTCCTCCCGCCGCCTTTCAATGTGCCCTCGCGTCTCCCACGCCATGTGAGAGGTGAATTTTAAAACGCGCGCTACGACGTAACACGGGCGAACCTTTGAGCATACGCAAACAAGAGATCTATCGCATGATGCAGCAGTTCCTCGTCATTTTTAACCCGCCGCCCGGCGGCGCTCCGAGGGAGAAATTTTTCGCTCGCAGCATTAGCGGACCGCTTACGTTGCCGGTTATTTTCTCCGCGCGTTCTTATTTTAGGGAAGTAACTGGCCCCGCTCGCGCGCGCTATCGCGAGCGAAAAAGACGAGAGAGAGAGAGAGAGAGAGAGAGAGAGAGAGGGGGGAGGGAGAAAGAGAGAGACCCACGAGCCGACCGTGCGTACATCTTCCTGTAAGCTACTTCTCTTTACGCGCGTACATCAGGGCCGACGGCCTGATGAAGGACGCAAAATGAAACGAGTGCAGCTTTATGGAGTGTTGTTCCAACGCCTCTCCACTCTTTTTTAATCAACCGAAAGACTCGTCGGGGGACGGCCTCGTAATCGAGGATAAATAAGGATTCACGCCCAGCCGAAGCTGGCTGCAACCTCGGCTTCTTCTCATTCTCTCTCTCTCTCTCTCTCTCTCCCTCTCTCTCTCTCTCTCTCTCTCTCTCTCTCTATTCCCTCGCGCTGCCGTTCGCTCGAAATATTTTGCAGCGCTGCATGTTACAGTTACGCGAAGTGGCGAGCTTTCGTTCGTGGCCGACGCGTTTCGCGCCATGTTGCGGGTCGGCCAGGAGAAGAGGCGCGACTTTTCCTGCGACGGAAAGTCGTTGCGGAGATTTCCGCAAATAAGAGGAATCAGTCGCGACGAACGACAACTACGGCAGGTCTGACGCGACGATTTACGCGCATCGCGACGCAAAATTCGACGGCGGCGTCGTTTTCGTCCTCCCTGCCGCCTGGCGCGGGCTGCTACAACACCGGTGATCGCTAACTCGTAATTAGGGAGCGTTTTAACGAGACGAAGTAGTTAACGGGGAGTGCTCGCTCGCACGCGCGCGCGTTAACGAAGGAGCGATAGTTCCCCCGGCGTTCTTTGCTGTCGCCGCACGGCGAGCAAAGCGAGGAGAAGCGAATCGTTTGTCAACCTCCTAGTTCCGGCGCGACCACCGACTTGGATCCTCCTCGAAATTTCCGCCACGTTCCCGTCATTAATTATCGGCACGGCCGTGTCGCCCGCGGTAGTAACCCACTTGCATCGAATTAATCGGGCCAGCAGCCGAGCATAACGAAGCCAAAATTAGCGGCGGCTGTTCATCTCGCGCGCGGCGCGTTGTCCCGCTCCCGTCCCCCCCCCTCTCCTCTCCTCGCTCTTGTATTCAGGCCGGCGATATATTTTTATTATCGGGCGCGATCGATCGCGTGTATTTGATCGCTTTTTATTACGTCGTCATCGTCGTCGTCGCTCGTCGCTGTCGTCGTCGCCGCATCGCATCGCGTCGCGTCGCGTCGCGTCGCGTCGCGTCGCGTCGCGTCGGATCGTACGGGAATTCGGGGGTCGTCTCGTTAAAGTAATCGATGTAAAATACCCGGCCGGACACCGGCCGGCGCGGTCCGACCGTTCGCACCTGGTAATTGAGTGCGTTCATGCCGTAACAGCTGCATTTGCATATTATCGCCGGCGTCGTCGGCGCACCGACACGTGTGCTCGCGCGCGCGCGCGCACACGATCAACATTTGCGCGAGCGAGTATCGCAGTGCTACAAATTTCAATTACCGCGAAAAACTCTCCTACGACACGCAACATTGTTATCTTCCCATTAGCAGGCCGGCCGACATTAATCACGTTGTACGCCGCTACGGACCAACTGGTCCTGTTGCGTCGACAGAGCGAGCCGCACGAAAAAAGGATCGGCTGATCTCGTGAAACGCTGTCGAGCGCGCGAGAGCGGGCCGCGACGCGTCGAGATATTAGAATGAAACAATTAACGGCCCAGCTGAACGGCTCGAGATAGCCGGGGTGGTGTCAACGTTGCCGAGCTGAGCTCACTCGGTGCGCTACGCAATATTTCATTGTCTAATCATCAATCACGATCGATCTTTTTCTATTTTTTGAGAGAGAGAAAGCGCTGCAGCGTGTGAAGTAACCAGCGAGTTGAGAAGTCGAGAGACAGAACGTCACGAGCGTCGAAAGAAGCAGAAGCATTCGACGTTAACAAAGCGTATATCGGGCTACTTATCCGGCAATCGCGATAGCTTTAGCTAGCAGTCGCATCGCTGCGAAGTGGAAGGACAGCGAGAACGGCTCGCGAGGTTACATTCTTACTTTCAGATCTGAGTCGCGCGCACGCGAGTGTTCGATTTGTCTGATTTATCGTGCGGCTGGGTGCGCTTAGCTCGTATCTCCGGCGCATTGTGATTCAAAGTGCCGGTCTTCGCGGCTCTCTTCCGCGTCTCTCTCTCTCTCTCTCTCGCTTCACCTCATTCGCGACATCCGAGCGGTTACGCATACCACGCAGAAGATTATCTCGGGATCGGCTTAGATCCACCGCGCGGCGATGGTGATCTATCGCGCGATGCGGCGCGTTGTCTTCCTGAAATATTTATGACGGTAACTGCGAGGCCGTTTCGCGATAAAGTCGAGTCGACGTGGTAATTTGCGCGGAAGCACGCGGTGCCTGCTTACGGACAATTAGCTGTCGCGCCGCGGGCTCTTTATATCCTGACGTGAAAGGGCGGGACGAGCGCGCGAACTGCGCCCTCCCCCCTCCCGCCCCGCCCCGCCCCGTGGAAAATACTCCTCGGATGCTCGCGCTGGAGCGAGCGTAATGCAGCACGTAACTCGGCTATCTATATTTTAATCAGTCATAATTAAATGAATATTTCATCCGGCGCTCCTCGGATACCCGGGCGAGAAGGGGAGAAGGAGATAGAGAAGAGAGAGAGAGAGAGAGAGAGAGAGAGAGAGAGAGAGAGAGAGAGAGAGAGAGAGAGAGAGAGAGAGAGAGAGAGAGAGAGAGAAGGGCATACGCAGCGGAGCTTTTCGGCCCTAACAGGCGTCAGCCTCGGGAAAGGGTTCCATGCAAATTCGTGCCAGATTGGGAGCAAGGCAAGAAAGGATGGCAAGAGGGTGAATCCTGGACGACCGTGGAGGGTGGCCGCCGCCGTCGCCATCGCAGTAAGAGGTTAGAAGCGCACGAGGAGGCTGTAGATGACTAAAGAGCATCGAGAGAGCGAGGGGTGAGTGGGGGGTTGGCGACGCGGCTGGCTCGGCACGGTTTTAAGAGAGAGGATTACAAGAGGAAATTTCGCCCGCGCGGCAGGAAGGAGACGAGGGCAGCAGGGGGCGAGAGCGGCAGGAGAGCGCGAGGTAGGAAAAATTTCGCGGCGCCGGGGAGGGGGGGGGCGGCGGCGACGGGGGATGAGAGATAGGCCGCGAAATATCGGCAGAAAGTCCGCCGGGGCGGCGCGGCGGCCTCCGACGAGCTAGAGCGAGTACTCGGAGCTTCCGCGAGGAGAATTTGAATAAAGGCGTGATTTGTTTATAAATCAGAATCGGAAATGAGTCCGTGAGAGTGCATATTAAAATGCAACGGGCTGGCCCCCTCGAGTCGAGTCGAGTCGAGCCGACGAGAAGAGGAGGCAGGGAACGAGAGAGTGACTTTCGAACGACGCCCGCTAGGCGAGATAAAGCAGAGTCGCGAGTCTCTTCAGCGACCTCGCCTTCTTTCGCCTCCTCACCGTGCCCTTCCTCTACCGCTCTCCCCCCTCCCCCTCCCCCTCTCTCTCTCTCTCTCTCTCTCTGTCTCTCTCATCCTCTTGTCGATGTTTCCTCTCCGGAAGCGGCGAGATGAATCGACGACGCGAGTGACCTCGCGCGTCGCTAACTCGCTCAGCAACAGGCACGGGTTTGCGACCGTGACGTCATAATCGCGATCACCGAGAGATACGGATTGGCGAGGAAAAATAAATCCGCGCAACCACGACCGCAAAAAACCCTCTCGCGGATTCGTCCTCAGATTTCAGACGAGTCCTCCCTCCCGCTCCTCCTCCTCCTCCTCCTCCCAACCCCCTTCGGCGAGGAATCAATTTCTGTGAGACGGACACGCGAAAGCTGAAAGCTTCGTCGACCGTGGCTTGTTGATCGATTCCGAGCCGGGGAGACCCGTCGAGCTATCGCCAAGTCCGTTCTCGAGGCGGCAGTCGGCCGGAGTAAAAATAGAGTCCCGAATAAACTCTCATCTCTCTCGCCTCTTTCCGCAAGAGCTTTCCGCGCTTTTTAACGTTCTCGTAACTCGCGAGAGTTCTCGCCCGACCCGAGAGAAATGTCGTCGTCGTCGTCGTCGTCGTCGTCGTCGTCGTCGTCGCTCCGTCCCGTGAACGAGAGCGGGCGCGATAATTCCGGGACTAACCCCGTATAAATCATCGCACGGCCGCGTATAAAAAGCGCCGAGAGTGGAACCACCGGTTTACCTTGCGAACGGCCACGAAACGCACAACATGATGAATTCTAACGAGGCGACGAGGAGAGTGCGGTGGACGACGCAGGCCGGGCAGAGAGGGAGAGAGAGAGAGAGAGAGAGAGAGAGAGAGAGGGGGGGGAGAGAGAGAGAGAGGAAGGGTGGAAGGGGACACGTCGTGCATTTTTCAGTGCGGTTGCTAAAAATATAACGGGACACTGCCGGTGTGTAACTTCTAAGGTCGCGGGTTCGATCCCCTCCGACGGAAAACACACTGCTATTTCTAGAATCGCCACGGTGCAGCCGTGGTTATGCATGTCGCGCGTACACGCGCGCGCGTACGTGGGGTCTGTCTCTCCTTTACGCGTGTTCGCGGAGGGTACGTTCAACCGTGACGCTCACTACCGAGGCGCCCGTCCGCGTGCGCCATTGCGAAAAGCAAGAGAATGAAAAGGGAAAAATCGAAGAGAGAGAGAGAGAGAGAGAGAGAGAGAGAGAGAGAGAGAGAGAGAGAGAGAGAGAGAGAGAGAGAGCCGGAGAAAGAACGAGCGAAAAAGGCGATTACGCGCGCGCATATTCAGACACGTTGCAAAGTTTCGCGATCGAGTCGATAGCTCCCGACGACGACGTCGACGGCAGGAGTTCGCGCGAGGGCTGACGTCGTAGCGTTGGTCGGCAACGTGCGAAACGTCGTACGACGGCGTACGAAAAGCCGTGGCTTCTCGCCGATCTCGCGGCCGGAATTCGTTTCGCGCGGAATATGTCAAGCGCGGGTCTTTGCGATCGCGTCGACAACTCCGAGGGAACTTCGCGACGTCGTAGGAGCGTCGGGGCGAGCGACACACCACGTGAGGACGTGAGGCAGCGGACGCGACAGAGGCGCGGTATGGGGAGCGTTTAATAGGCTGGCTGGTTACTGGTCTGTCCGTCCGCGTGGACGGTTGATCTGCATGAGCGAGGCGCTCTCGCGTACACCGAACTATCTACGTCTATACTCGCGCGTGGTCGGCCTCTGAAGAAGAGGACCATGACCTTCGCGCCTTTATAGAAATTCTCGCGCGGTCGAATTGATAGTTCGCTCGCGCGCGCGCGAGAGAGAGAGAGAGAGAGAGAGAGAGCCGTTGCTCTCGACGAGGCTGCCGACGCTCCCCGAGGGCCGCGGCTGGTAATATGCGAAAATACGCACCCAGGCTGTGTCGTGCAACTGCTGCTATCCTTCACACACACACACACGCGCGCGCTTCGAACTCATCGCTATATCACCTGCGTGTTGTCGCGACGATACACGGCCAACCCACGTGACGTTCTCGTGGCCGGTCAATTGTCGGCACGCGCATCACGCGGAGCACACACGCACGCGGTCGTTATTTATTCACGCGGACTTTTCGCAGTCGATAATTTCGCTCGACGGAGTCTCGTCGCGCAGGAACGATGAAAAGGGAAACGACGAAAAGTAGAAGCGAGTCCGCCATCTTCGAAGAGTGCGCAGCGAGCCGCCCGATACGAGCGGCCAAATTAAAGCCCGATCCCGCGTTATATTCCTAAGTCACGTTATATTTAGAAGGGTGGTTCGCGCTCAACGGAGAGGAAAGAGCGAAATAGAGACAGTGAGAAGCAGAAAGAGAGAGGGAGGGAGGGGGGAGAGAGAGAGAGAGAGAGAGAGAGAGATATCAAACTGTTCCTTACGTTGTTGGAGTTAATCCATCAGCCGGCGCATAAAACCGACGCGTTAGGACGGCTTTAAACGTCCTCATAGATTCTCTCTCAGTCTCTCGCAATCCACATCGACCTTCGCGAACGTTAAGCGTTTATATAGGGAAGTTTGAAATTACAATCGCTCTCTCGGTGGGTTTCACGAGGCGAGCGAACCCCTGAGGCATTTAAGGGCGTGCCCTTGATTGGCACAGAGGTTGTTAAGGGGTTAGCAGGCCACTGTGCACGCGCCACCGCCGCCGCTGGACAGACAAGAGGAGGGTGCGGGGGTGAAAGTGTGAGCGAGAGAGAGAGAGAGAGAGAGAGAGAGAGAGAGAGCACGCGCGAGATGGAGAGAGCGCGATCGTAAAATTCGCCGTTGTGTTGCGCGCAACCGTCGTGTTACACCACGTTCATATCGTAACCCCGAAACGTGGCGAGATGCTCCGACGGGGATTATTGATCACGACCAGGCGGAATCGCGGCTTCTCCCCTTCCTTCGTATTCACGCGCGCGCTCGAGTCTAATACACGCGAAATGACAGGACGCACACGGTTAAACGCCTCGTAAAGACAGCCGCGCTCCGAGAGAACCATTTTCGCGCTGTATATTCGGCCGCGAAACTGCCGAGACCGCGTCTCCGCTTTTTCGTTTCTCATTTCTCGCCGACGAGACGCGACGTCGAACGTCGTCAGCGGCCCTGAATAAACCGTCTCACGTGCAGACAGCGGCAATCGATATCCATCGGTTCGCGACCGCTTGGCGAAAGAGAGAGAGAGAGAGAGAGAGAGAGGGGGGGGGAGAGAATTAAAGAGAAAAAGAGAGAGAGAGAGAAAAAGCGATACTACAGCTGGGCAGCGCGATACAACAACTCTCGTTTCGAAATTGTACAAAGGCCGGCGGTACGTGTAGCAGCCGGCTGCGCCTCAACTGGTACGAATAAATTAGCACGGAAGCCGAGCGACGTTGCATTCAATGGTACGTTTAAGGGGTAGTTAATTGGCGCATTAACTTCGCCGCTAAACATACTCTCTCTCGCGCGCACGCATACACGCGTACGTGCACTCCGCTTGCTCTCCCCCCTTCGTCCTATTCGTCGATTTGCATGCGCGATATACACACATACACACACACACACACACACATACATTCGCACGGGAGCACTTGACGGGGCGGTGTTGGTTGAATTCTAACTTTCGCTCGCGCGGTAGATTGCGCGCGCGCGCTTTTCGCCCGGTCGATGTTCGTTTTCGCTTTAGCTAATGCATGTATTTTCAACCAGCATGGACCGAGTAAATAAACAGGCAATACATTCCGGGGACATAAATATTCATCATCATGGTGCCGGCCATCGTGTTGTACAAGGTAGAACGATCGCGCGTGTAGCGCGTTTAAAGAGATCGTAAATTTATACATTTGACGATATCAATTTATAGCCGGTCGTTATGTACACACGTCGATAGCGCGCACTCTTAAATCGCAAAAAAATACTACGGCGCGAGCGTTCGCTCGCCGTAAAACTCGCCGCGATTTCGCGCGCGCGCGCGCGCGCGCGCGTCGGACAACAATCCGCGGCGCACGAACGCACAATGAGGAGCTTCGGCGTTTCACGTGTTCGCCCGCGCGTGTTTTTCCTCCCCTACCTCCTGCTTCGCGTGTTTTTCTTTTTCGTATTTTCTCTCTCCCTCGTGAATTTGCGGCCGATATTTTCGCGCTAACAATTCGGGATCGCGCGAATGAAAAATACAAGGGGCCGCGAAATTACATTATTTATCCTGACTCGAGAAACAACCGTCCGCTCCGGTTTTCTTCGGCTTTTCCCCCGGCGGTGCGTCGGCAGCGGCGGCGACGGCGGCGGCGGCGTGACTTCTAGAAATATTTACCTTCTATCTTATGCCTCGGAGATTTACGGGGTCGAAAGCTTTTTTATTCCCTCTTCACGTACGACTTGCCTCGTTAATTCAATTAT
This sequence comes from Harpegnathos saltator, assembly GCF_003227715.2. NCBI lineage: Eukaryota > Metazoa > Arthropoda > Insecta > Hymenoptera > Formicidae > Harpegnathos > Harpegnathos saltator. Next base: position 271,251 of record NW_020230535.1, on the reverse strand, counting down.
GCTTTCGCCCACTCCCAGTTCCTACCCCCCACACGATCGTACGATCCCACTTTGCGATTCGCCAGGAGGTCGTTCGATGTGCCGCGGTTGGCTCGATTCGGAATCGAGGAAAACGCTTCTATAAATCGTAAATCGAGGGAACGAGAATCGCGATAAAGTCGTCGATTGATCGGCTGCTTCTTATGGAAGCGTTCTCGCGGGAGCCGAGAATCTCTCTCTCTCTCTCTCTTTCTCTCTGTCTCTCTTTCATCCACTCACCCTCCATTCCGCGAAGAGTCCCCGCGTTTTAAGACGCGCAACCAAACAGATACATGCACACGTACACAGTCGACCATGGAGAGATTTAAAATTCATCATCAGGACGTCTCGGCGTCTTTGAAAAATCGCCAAGGACCCGCTCTCGCCCGTCGAGTTAGCACGTGTGTGTCGTCCGAGCGTGTGACGCTCGCGGTATCACCCGATCGGCGATTTTATCGGCGACGTCCACTCGATAAATTTAACGCTCGCATTCCTATGGTTCCGAAGAGCTTCTTCGCTCGCACACGCGAGCGACGTAGTCTTCTACATCGACGACAACTCGGTATCGCGCGAACGCGATGGGGACGAGAGCCTATTAATGCTAATGCATTTTGTTCGGATGTAAAATCGCGCGAGGAGATGCGCGCGCACGTGAGAGAGAGAGAGAGAGAGAGAGAGAGAGACAGAGACAGAGAGAGAGAGAGAGAGAGAGAGAGAGAGAGAGAGAAGAGAGAGAGGAGAGGAGGAGGAGGAGGAGAGAGAGAGAGAGAGAGAGCAGATTTTCATAAACTTCGTCGTTAAAGTGGTGAGGCAAGCGAGCGAGCGCGGCGGTGTGGGATCGGGTCTATTCCGTGCAACGTGATTCCCATAGAAACGATTATAGAGCCGTAAATTACTCCCGAGTGCCCCGAGGAACTTGCTCTTTATACGCTACGTTAAATTGAAGACTCTTAATAGTGATGTAACGCCCGTGTTCGAGGTGGATGCGCGCGCGCGCGCGCGCGCTTTATAATTAAAGAGGACGTACTATCCCGGCAATTATCGTCCGGTACCGCTAAAGCGCACGACATCACGGCGCGATCGCATAACACCCGGCGAGGAGGAGAGCAGCGCATGAGAGAGCGTTTTGCATGATTTTACACCTTGTAACTCGCTCGCTATGAATATCTCAGGGACGCCTCTGTGTGGATAATTATGTCGCCCGATTTTCCGTTTGCAAGCATTTACATCCGCGAATAAGAGCGTCGTTCCCGGCTTCTTGTCGGGCGATTTACGAAAATTCATGCCGGGGAGAAGGAAAGCGCCCTCCACGATCGGGGGCGAGATCGCGCGAGTATCTTCACGCGGCCGGTAAAAGAGAGCGAACAGAGTCGCGCGCGTTCGTCTTGTCGGAGATTTCCTCGGGCTAAAAAATTTCGCGGACAAACTTGAGTCTCTCTTGTGAGAGACGTCTCCGCGCCGCGATTAATTTCCGGTCGGACCGAGATGAAATAAATCGTTCGCTGTCGTGAGCAGCTAAATGTGTTACGGAGAGATGATACAGATATCTTGGCGACACGGGAATGATGACTCAGCAGCGGCGAGAGACAGGTTCGATGTAAACGAGGGGTCTCGGGTTCCGCGAGACTGAAGAACTACGCACGCGCGTCCTCCAATCACGAGCGCGCGCGGGCAATCTAATTAATCGAGCTCGCTCGTTCGCGGGCGATAATTGGCACATTCGGACCGTGCGCGAGTCATCAAACGCTAACTATATCGCGGCAGTGCCTCTCCAGTTCTCCGACAGGACGACCTACATTATCATGCGACCTCTCCTTCTCTTCTTCTCTCTCTCTCTCTCTCTCTCTCTCTCTCTCTCTCTGTCGCTGTCTTCCTCGCTCCCGCTCGTGGCGTTGAACGGGGGGAGTAGATGGAAATCCGGGTAGGCAGTCGGGTTTTCCCCGGTTGCTACCCCATCGTATCCACGCACCCCTCCGAAACGCCCTTCAAAGCAACCCCCGGCGAAAGTGTTGTCGTCGTTAAGATTCCCGAGAAACTCCCTCGCGAAACACGCGCCGTGCGCCGTCCGCCGGATGCTCTCGCGTGTCTTGTCACGGCTCGCAACATCTCCCTTTCAATCCTCATTCCGAGTCGCGCCCCCGCCGCTTCTTGCCGCGCGCCGGCGAATTGCGCGAGACGTATCTGCGAACGACGATTCCGGGGCGCCGCCGTTCATCTCAACGCAAATCGGTCGCCGTGAGCCTCGACTTGCGTCTTCGCCGGGTTTCGCGCTCGCGACGCGGGTAGCGTCTCGAAGCCGGAGAAAAAAGCGCGACCCGTATCGCGATGCTTGGGTCGCGAAATTTAACCTTTTCCGGGGAGATGAATTTAGCGAAATCTCCAGGAAAGGCCCGTTGAATTCGACTTTCAAGTGACGTCTGCCAATCGCGCAACTGACTGGCTCCCTTCTTCGCGCTGAATATTTATTCGCTTTCACGTTCCTTTCGTATTCAGAGGGGAAAAATTGAAACGTATCTAAAACGTAAATATCTATACGTGTGTACGTACAACCTCCGTAGAAATTAAGTACGGTCAAGTGTCGCGTCTAGCGCTTTGACACGTCGTCAACGTGACGTGACCGTCACGTGGTGGGGAAACGAGAGAAAGATAAACGGTTCGCAAGTTACGTCGCAAGTTACGCCGACGAGCCGTGGCTGGCTCATTAAATTCGCTAAATTCGCCGACGACAATGGGAGGCGTTCTCACGCGGGTACGCAATTTTCCATAATGATACCGTCTCGCTAATACCGCAGTGTTTTCCGCTCCCCCACGGGCGGGATACAGTTTTCCTTCGGCGAAAGAATGTAGTCTCGCTGGTTTGAAAAGGGACGAGCCGGCCTATTGTTGGCAGATTGTAAAGGGAGTCCGCGCGTTTTCGTCGGTATTGTCCGCCAAGAAATTCGAAACTTTGCCTCGCGGAATCAGCTTCCTGGAGTTTGTAGTCCGTAAGACGTAGAAGGCGTAATTATTAAAGCGACCAGTCTTCGGCTTCCCTCCTTGTTTCGCGTTTGATAATCAAAGGGATAAGGACGTCCGGAGCTTTTCCATTCACCGAGCATCGAGCCGTCGTTGCCGACGATGGCGGCGTCCGCATTATTGGCTGGCATATATACATCATCATTCTCTCAAATCGAAAGCAAACCTGAGCGAACGCCACGGCTACAAATCGGGTATTGATGGGCCGAAAGAAACGGTCGTAAACGAAGACGTACGGTCGTGCCGGCGCAGAAAAGTCCGCGGCCCGACATCCCGAAATCCCGAATGATCGCGGAGTAAATGGCGCGCGAGCGAGCGAGCGAAGAATCCATCGACGTAAACATGAGGAACGATTTGGGAATTGCGTAAGCGCCGTGCCTCCTGCCGGTCAGCTCCCTCAGGCCCGGCAATCAGGGATCAGGAACCGGCCAGGATCTCGGCCGATCCTCGATTAATCCTCCGGGAGAGGTGGACCACGGCCCCTCCGCGCGCTTTCGCCCTCGCTCTCTTTTTCATCTCTATCTTCATCTCTACTTTTCTCTCTCTCTCTCTCTCTCTCTCTCTCTCCTTCCACATCCTTATAATTCTCATCACGAATAGACACAGCGCGCGCGCGCGCGCGCTCGCCAACACCGGCGGCCGAAACGCGCGACTTTTTGCCACGTCGTGAGGATAACGAGCGAGCAAATTACGGTGATCGGCGTAATGATCGAAGAACGGCGACTCGGCGACCGTTCGGGACGCGCAACACGCGTGTAAGAATAACGTCCGACGAGAAACGAGTCGTCGTGGGAGAGCAGCGGAGGGGCAGGGGGACGAGAACGAGAAAGGCGGAGGGAGGAAGACACTCGCGCGCGGAACAGCGAGGCGCGTCAGAAATAACGTGTTGCCGGCGAGAGAAGGTAAAAAAGGTGGGAGGAAGTTATCGCGGCTCGATAACGAGACATTCACGGTATCGATTTACGCGACCCGGGCGGGCAATGATAACGGTAAACTCGCGCTCGTTCGAGCCGCCGAACCGCGCGTTTCACGGCGCGCGGAATAATATTTTTCGCATTTCCCCTGCCGCCTCCGGCCCCGCACCCTCCCTCGCCGGCCGCGTTTTTTCGCGATGTAGCTTTTTATCACTTAATTAAATTATCCAATCGCGCGCCGTGTGCGAAGCGCCGCGTTTTTTTTTTTTTTCACGCGCCACCGGTGAAACGTGAAAAGTCGCCGGACGTAAAATACGGCAAGCTGAAATTTTTGCACTCACCCGCGTGTAATTCGCGGAGCATCGAGTAATTAATTGCCTTTCAACCTCGTACGTCGTTGCAATATTAACCACCGCCGCCATCGCCGCCGCCGTGCGCCGGCGTGAACCGTTCAGGCGCGATCGTTCGTTTAGAAATTTACGATACCTAACCGGATACGCTCTCCGCGCGATAATCGAACGTAATGTCTCGTGAATTTTCGAAGCTCGTTACACCCCGCGTGCTGCGCGGGGAATTACAAAGTAGCGGTGCCTGACGCGTCGTAAACGCGCGGAGAGGCATCTGCGTTTGAGAGGCGAACACAGCGAACGAACGAACGAACGAACGAACGAACGAACGAACGAACGAACGAACGAACGAAGGGACGGACGCGGCGCGCGATATGATGAAAATCACAGGTTTTAAAATCTCTCGAACGAGCCATTGCGCGCGCGCGCACACACACACACACATACACACCGACACGCCACACCACGCGTCGTTCGAAAGAGGAGAGAGATTTGTAAATTTACGACTTAACTGCGCGCCGGGTACTTAGAGCACATAACGGCCTCCCCCTGCCCCCACCTGCTCCTCCTCTCGCCACCATGGGCGTTCGATTTGTTAGTTATTAGAATGCGAGTAAAAATATAATTTACGGTAATACACCGGAGGGCCACGAGAACGCCTCCTCTCGCGCCGGTGTGTGCTCCGGAGAGCGCAACGTATACTTTTCCACGAAACTTTAGCCCGATTCTCGGCATCGGCCCGGCCGCGCGAGATCTCCGCCATGAAAGTCGAAACGACACGGCGGTGTTCGCAGAGAAAGAGCGAGCGAGCGAGCGCCAGAGAGAGAAAAAGACTCTCGGGAGCACGTTCGTTAATTACAAAACGAGAGGAGAGGCCCCCCACGGGATTCCTGTTACCACACGTTACCCGATCCGTAGGTGAAACCAGTCTTCTTCGGGGCTCACGCGCCATGATTACGGTGCGTAAAGCGAGAGAAACGCGAAAGCTCGCAAAGTGATGGAGAAAGAGAGCGAAAGGAGGGAGGGGGGAGGGGGGATCACGCAGATGGCGATCCGCAGGAGCGCGCGACTCGCGAAAGAGAAAGAACTGCCGAGGACGATCGCGCGATCTCGACGCGCGAAAAATCCGAGTCGCGAAAAACTCGCGACTCGGAGATTTTTAATCGCCCGACAGCCTGTCATTACGCCTCGATCATCGTCGCGCGCGCGCGCGCGCGCGGAAATGAAAGTATCTCGCCGGCGGATGGGCGGAGGAGCGACGTCCGCGTGCGTGGCCCGTCGAAATCGCGGATATGATGGTCCTCTCTGGAGTCCCCCAAACCGCTATAAATCATCGACGTGGTGCGTATTCCGCGCGTTACGGTTCACCGATAAGGCCAGCTCTGCGTGGGCCCGACGCTGAGAGAGATAAGGGCGATCCTCGAGATCGAATTTCCTTCCTCTCTCTCTCTCTCTCTCTCTCTCTCTCTCTCTCTCTCTCTCTCTCTCTCTCTCTCTCTCTCTCTCTCTCTCGCTTTCTGTCTCCTGCAATGTCGCTCGCTCGTGTGTGTATAAATCAGCGCTACGGCGCGGCGATTGTTCGACGGAATTCCGCGGTGGCCGCGATCGACCCCACTCTCGCTTTCCCCGGCACCCGCCAACCGGAAGTGACGCGGAAAATGTCGAGCGGGTAACTCGCGCGACTCCGCGCCGCGAAGCGTCTCGCCGACAGACTCGGTTGAATTTTCCCCGCGTCACATCGGCGGCAGGAACCAACCGATGCGCGGGCCGGGGCTCGGGGGCGGGGGATGAAATCGAGTATGTCGGATCAGAAAATCAGTGGGAAAAGCGTGCGAAAGGGGCCCGGGGTTGACCGGGGGAGAAGGGGCAAAGGGACGGCGCGCCTCCTTTTAACGTCGGTCTTCGATCAGCGCGCATGGAAACAAGAACAAATTCAATTACACCCCCGGATTCAATATTGCTCGGCTCGTCCGCTCGCGGAGAGGGTAGCGCTAGCGGCAAACACCCCATAAACAAGGGGAGATTCTATACGCGCGCTCGAGTCTCCTCGAGAGGAAGACGGAGCGAGTGGGCGCGCGTGTACACGCGCGTGTACGCGCGCGCGCGCGCGCGAGAGAGCGAGCAGCGCGAGAGGGGGTGCCGAGGGTTAGAGGATACGAGGGTGAGAGGAGAGAATGGGACGACGAGGGACGGGTGGAGAGAAGGGTAAAACACGACGGGGGTTGAAGAAGAGACGTGGAAAAGGCCGGATCGATTCCGGCCGACTGTGCGTCTCGCATCGCGCGTATAAGTATTGCACGCGTGTTTTCTCCGGCGGAGGAGGAAGGCGAAAGATTGATAGACGGACGGATAGATGATGAAGAATATCTATCAGGGAGGCCCGGCAAAGATGGAAATGCATATTTAACTATACGCGAGAATGCGTGTGTGTGGGGGTGTGTTTGCGCCGCGAGTCACGTTACAGCGAATTTCAAGTGGCGCACGTGTGACGGACACGTTCGCGTCCTTCCGTGCAAATATTAACGTACTCGTAGCCTGCGCGAGACTTTGCCGGGAGAAACACCCGAGGCCGAGGAAGTTGCACCAAATCGTCGCACCGTACAGTCGCATAATCCTCAAATAACGATAACGATCGGTTAATAACCGTCATCGTGTAACAAGAATCGTGTAATTGTCGCGCAACATATAGCGTAACCGGATGGATTGTTGTCCGCTTCCTGATGAATTTAATGTTCATAGCACGCAGGAGCGATCGAGCAGCTCACGGGCAGAATCGCGCTGGAATAGCGCGCCCAAATTGGCCGCAGCATCCGAAGGGGAAGTTACGTGAAATTGGAAAAAAAAAACGCGCGCGAGCGCTCTACTCGACGGAAGTTCCCGCAATTCCGTCCCATCGGAACGCCACCATATACGCCCCCGCGCCTCGTCGAGAGTCGCAGTTCTCGCGCGTCGAGAGAATTATCGCCTATAATCAGGTCTTCGGAGATAACGTCGACGACGAGAACGACAACGGCGGCGAGGAGATTCGGCGGGGATGTGTATTTGGTGCGCCGTAATGAAATGAGCAAGAGTCACCCTCCTTTTTCGACTCGGTGAATAAGAGATGAGAGGAGGGTACTTGCACACAAAGTAACTAATCCTCGTGTCGCGGCGGAGCTTACAAAAGACTCGCTCGCTCGCGAATGAGGAGCAACGCGAGGAGCAACGCCGGAGATGGAACGGAGAGAGAGAGAGAGAGAGAGAGAGAGAGAGAGAGAGAGAGGGAGAGAGAGAGCGAACGCTGGCTCCAGACTCTGAGTCGCTTCATAATGCATCGCCATTCCCGATCCCCGAGCTTTTCTTCATCCTGTCGAGCGCCCCACACGAGCGCGCCAACGCGTCGAGATCTCCCGACGAAGCGCGGTCGGGTAAACGTCGCGGAATGGCGTTTCATAAATTCGAGTATCTCGACGTTGTCGTTAGTCTTCGGCCTCTAATCGTACGCGAGAGCGGGACAGGCGGAGGGGAAAGTCGCGCGCGCGGGGCAAAGCCGATTTTTCTCCATTCACCGGGCGATCCGTCAGCTCCTGCGCGCCCGGAATGAGACTTCAACACCCCGAGAGACACGTCGGTTCGTTCGACGCGAGAGAGCGCGGGGATTCGTCATAACGCTGCTTCACGAGCGTTCGTCACTCAGCCGTCGCGCGACCTCGCGAATCATCGTCGCCATTCTTCCGCGCGTTCGGCGGACGAGAGAGAGAGAGTACAATGGCGATAAATTCGCCCGGCGGTAATTATGACGTCGCACGGCCACAAAGAGAAGCGGAGGAATACCCCCCACGATACGTGGCGCGACGTGGCGTGCGGAATTATAAAAAAGTACGCGTCGCGGAGGGAAGGTAGGACAGAAAAAGACAGACAGACGGGGAGGGGCGGGGGCGAGGAGAGAAAGGGAGGGCGGTATGCGGCGAAACGCGCAACCCGTGGAAATTGCGCGCGACCGCGTGCGCACACCATCGAGACACCATATGGGCTGTAAGCTACTTTCGATGCTTGAAAAAGCTGCATCGGTGCCTTGTTAGCGAATAATGGCAGCACGATATTACGCGCGCAACGAATGTATCGCGCGATGCCGATAGGGGGTAACGGCTTGCGATCTCTCGCGAGCCAGCGAACAACCAACGCGACCGGCTCGGCTGATGTCACTCCGAGAGCGCGATACGCATCGTGGTGAGCGCGCGCGATTTACGCAAACGGCCGCCTCCGCCTCCGCCGCCGCCGCGCTATTTAGATCGGACGCGTGTGCAATTTGGCTTTATCGAACTGTCCTTAACTCGGATTTACGACGAGATTCATTCAGAAGCCCTTGAGATGGTAGATTGTCAATAGAGATTCGCCAACGGGCTCTCGACGACGTCGCGATTCGACACGTTGTGAACGTGCGCGGCCGGCTCGACGGGTATAACCAACCGCGTTTGCGTGAAAAATCAATTGCACTGCGCGCACCAACTTACATCGCGAGAGTCATGGAAACTGAGGGCAAAAGACTCGTGCGTCTCGGTGCGCCTTCAGTGAGTTGAGTTGTTGCGCGACGATCCAACGCGCGATGGTCCATGTGTTAAACTTCTTCGAGAATTCTTCGGCTGTTCACGTGCCGCGTCGCGTCGCGTCGTAATTAATTAGAACAATAATTAAACACGACGATCGTCACTCGAGGCCGTCGCTACTAGCTCTCGCTTCCATTTACCGCGTAATATGTATTATGTGCCCGAAGGTAGGGAGACGAGAGGAGAGTGGATTTGGGTTGAGGCAGATGGTACGCCGGCACAGACCGTTCGGGGGATGACCCGAGTCGCGGCAGAAGGGTCCGTGCGCGATTTAAATCCTAGGCAAACTACCCCGACGCGACTCGCACCCGCGCGCTTTTTAAACCCCTTCGTGGCCTCGCGTGGGTGGCGCGCGGGGTGATGCACGACGAACGTAATGAAGTTGACACCGTGTTAACCGACCGACTGATTGTGACGGATGCGCGTCGGGATTATTTCTCATCGGAGAGAGGGGGCAGGGGGGAGGCGCGAGTTCAGTCGATCGAGAATCGGTGTAAATGGGTCGTCGTCGGCCGGCACGTACCGACAAGCAGCGTGCACGCTTGATTTGGTAATCGCGATGTAATTTGCAATTTGTTCGCGCCGAGATGAGTAAGCGACAATTCGACTCGCGCGCGTTTCCACTTCGCCGTAATAAATTGTCGCACTGGCTCGCGTGCGCGCGCAATCCAGCGGCTCGCGATTTGTAGGCCATGAAGTTACGAGCTTACATATATGACGCGCGTCGACGCCAACTTTCTCTCCGCGCGCACGAATCGCATAGATCTCCATCGGGCAACCTGCCAAACGCACCGCCACCCTTGTTGGCGTTTCCAGCCTACCGGTTCGCCGAATCTCGCCGCTTGGCGAACTGGTCGCGGACTCACCCCGTGCAGTAACGAGCGCTGGAACGGCGGGATGAGAAAAGTGGCGAGCGAGCTCCTTGCGCGAGCTGACAAAAAGCTTGATTTACAGCGCGTTTGTCTCCCTTCTTCCCTCCTTCCTCTGTCTCATCTCGCTCTCTCTCTCTCTCTCTCGCTCTCTCGCATTTGCTCTATCTGAGATTTATGAGACCTCCTTTACGCCTAATAAAATCCGCTTAACAGGATCTGATAATAAATCGCGCTCGCCACGCTGATCGAAAGGCGAAACACGCGGAAACACGCGACGGAAACGTCGATAGCTCTTAGCGGCGTATCGATACACGCGATGCCGCGCGGCGACACACCGGGATACACGACCGACACAAGCTTCTGATCTTTTTCCCTCTTCTCTTTCGAGCGCGACATACGGTATGCTCGCTAGGACGACGACGATGATAGAACGCGGGCATCGAAAAGCGGACGTCTCGCGAAATGCTAGCCACGAGAGCGACATCGAGAACAGGGCGAATTAACGCGGCGAAATCTCAGATACGGCGCGTCGAGCGTTTTAATTAAACGGATAAATCACGCTGCGGGATTCATCAATGAGAGACGCGCGCGGCATTATATTAAGTTCCGCCGCGGAGAGAGAGAGAGAGAGAGAGAGAGAGAGAGAGAGAGAGAGAGAGAGAGAGAGAGAGAGAGAGGGCGATAGAGAGGGAGGTGTGCGCGCGTTTGAGGAGATAGAGACGCAGACAGACTGCGAGCGAGCAACGCGCTTATTATGCCAACAATTCCTTTACGAAATTAATCGTACCGGGAGAGCTTCGAGACCCTCTGCGCCACCCTGATCTCGCGTCAGGACTTAAATCACGCCGCTGACACCCGCAGAGCGTAATTGTTACTTCTCGGACTACTCGCAAGCGCCACACCGCCAACCCCCGCGACCACCCCCGCAGCTCGCGCCACGAGCATAAAGAATCCATAACTCAAACGGCGTCGAGTCGCGCGCTTTTTCCTATCCTCTACCCGAAACTGTTCCCCAAACTGTTCCCCTCCCTCCTCTCCGCAGTTTCATTCTTTCTTTCTCTTTCTCCATTTGTCCCTTTTCGCAGATTTTCTACTTTCTTTTTCTTATCGAGAGACGCGGCGGCATCTCGCGCCAAGCGAGACGCCACGCGAGGAAATTGTTAATATCTGGCTCTCTTAATAACGCTTCGTTATCCCGCAGATTAACAATAGATGAGGTTTGTAGATATCACATGAGTGTGACTTTAATATACGCGCGAATATTGTTACAACGATACATTCTAATTGTGCAACAGAAAGTATCAGTTATATGTGTGCTTTTGCTGTGGCTAATAATGAAGCAGGATTACGAAAGGCAACTGCTAATAATTTGTCACAAGGGATGGCTCAAGTTTTTCTACGCTCCGTCGCGCACCGCTCGGTCGTTCAAATTCGCCGTGGCCAATACCAATGCAAGATCACTACCGATTAGCGTCGACGCGACACTCTCGGCGCGCGGCAGTGTCGGCAATTCGGATGAGGAATTCAATCGAGCTCGATGAATTATTGACGAAAATACCTATCAATAATCAATATCGATAATTGTTGGATCGACAGTTGATTGATAACTGATTGGTAATTACTGATGATTAATACTGACAATTATATCGCCGGAGTCGCGTTAGTTTGCGTTGATTGTACAAGAGCTTGGCTAACGACGATATTACACGGTAAATAAATGCAATTTGACACATCGTGTGTCTTTCATCTTACTTTCGCTGAATTCCCATCAGCCATATAGTCGATTTTTCAAGTGTGATGAATTATATTTTATGCGTGACTCAATGAGAGAGAGAGAGAGAGAGAGAGAGAGAGACGCGACAGCGTCACCAAAGAACAGCGCTCGACAGGTCACAAAACACGTCCTGCTCGAGGCGGCGAGATTCACGCATGCAAAACGGCCGAATAATGAAACTTCTCGGGAAAAGTTGCTTCACGGACACTTGGCTCCTCCTTCGCTACGAAAAGCAGAATCGAACGTGCCGTGACGCAGCCCTGCGAGGGCACGAAAAGCACGTCGTATCGCAGTGCCGCGTCCACGGACAATCACCGAGAACGGTGAATCGGAGCTGGACGAGACGGGGGCAGGGGGGAGGGGGACAAGTCGGACGGGCGAGAAAACAAGCGGGTGACTCGGAAAGACTCGCCACGCTTTCTGTATCTGCTTGTGACGCATCATCCTCTTTCGCTCGTAGGGTTCGCTCTTCCTCCCGTGCCGTGCTTTCGCGTTTCCAAGACTTTTTTCTCCCTAGCCGCTTCCTTTCTTGCCCTCGACGCTCTCCCGAGCGAGCCCGCGCGGGCTGCTCTCTCGCCCTCGGCGAGCAGCGTCATTCTGCCGGCGACAAAAGTAGAATTTCTTGCTACGGCGGTGCACTCGCTCGGAAGGCGGCTCTGAGCCGCCTCCCCCGCCGCCGCCGCCGCCGCCGCCGCCTCTCAGGGGTGGAAATCTGTCGTTGGCAGATGATCCATTGAAACGAATCTGTCCTCGTAGCCGCCAGTGTACGAGAGGACGCTATAACGCCGCCACCCGTGAAGTCATTCAACGACACGCGACCCGCCCCGACGCGACACGTGCGGCCTCTCGTGTGACGTGACGTGATGCGCGACGTGACGTGACGTGACGTGAGGCGCGACGTGACGTGCTGGACATGACGCGAGGCCAGACGTCGCGACGCCACGCCACGTTCGTCGGACAATCATGCAGCAAACGTGTAAGAAATGAGGCTCATTACGTCGGGGGGCCTCCACTTCGCGGAGAGCAAACGGGGGCGGGAGCGCACGAGGGGGTGCGGTGCAGGATTCAAGTATTCGCGAATCGGCCCTCGGTGAATCGCCAACGGACTCGGGAGAGAGTCACCTCTGCCAAAAGTGTCCCGCTTTTACCGCGTCTCCTCGTGGAAAGTATAATCCCGTTGGCCGTTACCGTCGTTCGCGGGGTAACGAGTCGTCGCAATTTCCGTGACTCCTTTTACGCGACATTTTGGGGACGGTTCGCTTTTTTACGATTCCCCGCCCCGCTTATCCCATGTACGCGTGTACAGACAAACGGCGAGAGTGACGATTATATTCGTTGAGAGAGAGAGAGAGAGAGAGAGATGTAATTCTCGCCAAGAAATGCAATTCCGTTACTGTTATTGACGTTCTGACGAAAGAGGGAAACACATTAAGCCGCCTGCAAGTGGCTGCTGAAAAGTGTAGTTTATGTCTCTTCGAACGAATAAAGCTGCGACGTTAAATATCGAGCTCTCAGTGAGCGGCGGAAGAGAGAGAGAGAGAGAGAGAGAGAGAGAAATGGGGAGACAGAAAGAAAAAGATTAAGAGATACAGATTCCGCCGAGAGCACATATCGCGAGCGCTATCCCCGACAATACGCGTCTCTGCGCGGCAAAACCCGCGCGGCACCGGGAACGCGGTTTTCTTGCCGGCGAAGAGCGTCGCTCAGCGGGCGCAAGAAATCAATCCTGTCGGCGTAAAAAGCGGGCAACCGCTCGCGGCGCGCGTCGGAAAGAAAGGAGCGAGCGACCGGGTGAAACGACGCCGTTGCCGCGGTCGTTTCTCCGGCGGGACGTGGCGCGCAAAAAATAAAGACATTAGTATTGATCCACGTGAAATTAATGAGGAAATCAGAGACTGGAACGCGGCCGCCGCACCGCACGCCGCCGAGTCGCGTCGCGTCGCGTCGCGTCGTGCCGAGCCACGAACGAGGAAGCGGAAGAAACTTTTCCCAACTGTCATTTGTTTCTCCGAGAGCGGCGGGCCACCCCGGCCGCTGGCTGCGAGCTCGGCTGCCGACGAAGAGATCGACGTCGCCCGCTCTTCCACCCCAATGACGCACACGACATGTCCCTCGCGACGCCGCGTTGTGTACGCGTCCATCTAATCGCGAACGCGTGGAGCTGTCGCTGCGGCGGAGGAAAGAGGGAGAGGGAAAGAGAGAGGGGGGGAGAGAGAGAGAGAGAGCACCCGCTCCCCCCGGATTATATCGTTGTATTATGTTGGGACAAATAGCGGTCGTTACGCGGTCCACGTTTATGGTTACAGCATGCGATCATTAGGATAACGCGAGCGCGTGCGCTATTTTTACCCTCGTTACTTCGTCGTCGTCGTCGTCGTCGACATCGCCGTCGTTATCGACATCGTCGAATTATCATTTCAATCGGGAATTCAGTCCCGCGCGAGCACGAGTGGCCTGCGACGAGAAGAATTAACAGTCCGTGTCGCGCGCTTGCGATGTTACACCAAGAGTGCGCTCCCTCCGGCCGGCGCGAATTCACGGCGAATTCAGGGAGGGTAATCCCTCCTTCCGCGCCCGCGCGCCCTACGACCTTGCTAAGGACGAGTTACGGGGCCTCGGCTCGACAGCCGGGGGGGCCATCTGCAACGCAAATACGCTAATGTCCCCTTTCCGCCAAGTGTATATCACTGGGTCGCGGGAGGGGGGGGGAGGGTGAGAACGACGCAGAAGCGGGAGTGCGCGGGGTGAGCGACTCGGATCACGGCGCGAGAGGGCGAATCGGAATGTTGGCCCGGTTTTTAGCACAAGCGATTGAAAAAATTCAAATCAAATGCAAACGAGGGCGAGGAATTAAATATTTCGGCCCCGGCCGGGGGGAGGGTGGAAAACGAGAAGGTGGGTGGCCAAGGAATTCGAAACCTCCACCCGACTCCCTCCCTCCTCTCTCTCTCTCTCTCTCTCTCTCTCTCACTCAGCGCGTCCCTCCCGCTCTCGCTCCGTCTCTCCGCCCGCGTGAAAGCGGGGTGGGTTGCGCGGCGCGGAACCCGCGCGGCCGAAGGGTGCGGGCGCGCGGCGGTAGGAGTGGCGGCACTGTCACGCCGAGAATTAGTTCGGGATTAACTGGTGGGGCTTCGAGGTGATTATTGGGGCTTTGCCAGTTGGAAGACGATAAGACCCTGTTAATCAGCCGCGCCCGCGCGCCTTATTCCCGCGCCTTGACGAGCCCGGCAAACGCAGCGTATATCTTCTCTCTCTCTCTCTCTCTCTCTCTCTCTCTCTCTCTCTCTCGACCTCTTTCTCTCTTTCTTTCTTTCCATTTCGCCTTTCCTCGAAGCCCGCTGGCGGCGCGACGGCGGCGGCGGACAATAATCTCGTCGGCCGCGCCGTCCCCGCGCCCCAGCGATCGGACATTCCCCAAATCCGGGGAACTCATCTTCCACTTTCCAGGGATCCCGGGGACTTCTTGAAAAGGAAGGGAAACCCGTCGCGAATTCGCTTCTACGACCGCGCCGAAGGCTTAGAAGGCCGGAGGGTGCGCGAAGGGAGACGCGGTTCCGGCTCGAGCTGTATCGTCGTGGCCGCTCGCTTCGATGGCAGCTTACCTCGACTTCGATATTGCACGCGCGCGCGCGCGCGCGCGCGTCATGCGACGTCGTTCGTGCTCGTCCCGATTACGCGTTTCTTTTCTCGCGGCCGAGAGCGCTGCACGGGGGGATAAAAGAAAAGAGGTGCTCTCTTGTTGTGTCACTTGCAACTGAAAGCCGCGCTCCGTCTTGGCGCGAGTCTACAGTCTCGCGTTGCGCTCCGGACGAGAACTCACGATACATTAGCGACGTGATTCGCTGAATTATCGTCCGCAACGAGACGGTCCAGATGATGAATCAAGACCATCGGGTATAATAATATCCGGCAAAATTAGCGAGCAGTTTTTCGTACGAGCGGCCGAACGTTCTCCGCGTGTAATTTCTCCGCTACGCGCGAGCGAGCGAGTGAGTCCGCTCGGTTACAACGTCGAACTCAGCGGAGCAACGCTGCTCCAAGCTGAGTCAAGCCCGATCCCGATTTTTTCCCGCGGGCGCCTCAAGACCTCGCCGAGACCTCGTTGCGCTGAAGACACGCGGTCGGACATGATGTCCGTTCGGTCCGGAGGAGGCTGCGATGGCTATCGACAGATCGTCGGCTCGCTATCGTCACTTATTACCGGTTTAAGAATGAGCGCTATATAATCTCGGCGCGGATCTGTGCGCGCTCGAATGATCTCTTTGGTGGAAGCCAAGCCCCGTTAATGCCGCCGCTGCGATCGGCCATATGGCGCAGAGTCTCGGCCTCACCGGATACGACATCAAAGAGAGTTTGTCGATCGAAGTTACGGGCGCGCCTCTAATCGGCGTGATTAACAAGCGGCACCTAAGTGTCGTCGTCGTCGTCGTCGTCGTCGAATTCACCGGCGTCGGAGTTGATTCGCGTGATTACGACGAGCGCGTATCGCGCCCGGCGTGTAGAGTTTCGGACTCTCTCCCGCGGGCTCGATAGCATTAAGTCTCCCGAACTTAATACTCTCTCGCTAAGAAAATGAGAGCCGCCGCCTCTTCCCATCCACCCTCCCCGCCTGCTCAGTTTCATCCAGACAGGCAAGCAGGCAGGTCGATTCTTCTTTGCTGCTCGAGGCAAAAACAATTACGATATTCATTAAGGAACGCCGACAGATTTAACAGAGACTTATCGTGGAGACTGGCGTCTCGAGACAAGTATCGAACGAGATGTATTTCGGGATCTGGGGAGGGGCAGGGGATGAACGAAAATTTGAGGCGAGAGATATTTTCCCAAGACGAGAGATCCAACACATACGCGCACGCGCACGCGAGTGTCGTATAAATGAAAAGAAGAGAAATCGATCGATCGTCGCGAAGAAATCTACGGGGAGCAGAGGGCGAGCGGGTGGAAAGGAGGGTGCGGGGGTGGGATTCATTTCCTGCACGGTAGAATTACGGAAGAGGACAGATAAATTAGCGTCGCGATCGTAAAGGATGACGCGCGATTTCCTGGGTATGGCGAGCGAGGAGGCGCGCTCGCCATTGCCCGACCCGACGAGTCGAGTGAAACACCGTGCCAATAAAAGTCGTCTTCCGGTCTCGCGTAACGCCGGTCCCCGAAGGGGGAGGAGAGACAGAGAGAGAGAGAGAGAAAGTTGTATGGTTACACGGAGAGCCCGAATGAAGAATAGCTCGACAGAGGAAGTGGCCGCCCGGTAAGGACATCGTGGCCAGGGCGAAAACCAATATAAGCTACTCCATAGGTCAACCTCTAAACCCCCCCATGAAAAGGGGACGGGACAAGGCTCCTGGTAAAATATCGCGGCCCGTAGGAACGCCCGTAGAAAACGATAAATGCGAGCCTGCCATTCCGCGGCTCGGCCAAGATCGAGATACGAGTTACGCGGGCGATTATGCGACTCGCATCGCGGACGACGAGACATCTAGCGACGACCCAATTGTCCGACGACACCATGTGTCCAGAATTAAGGGAGATATCCTTATTCCAGTATTCCGCTTTAAAAATATTATATTATAGATTCGAGTATCCGGCTCGGTCGGTCGCGTATGGAATGGATAACGAAGGTCCGCGAGATCTGTCGGCGCGACAGAGAGCGACGCTCGAGCCTGCGAAATTGCCTCGTGCCTATCTATATTTCTCGCAATGTCGGCGATAATCTTTAGCATCTTCCCAGATATATCGGCGTATGACAAAACAAATATATCATCGATCATTTATAGCTTAACGTCAAATTGAAAAGCGTCCCTTCGGCGAACTGAAAAAGTCGGCTCGGCCGAGCGTTCGAGCTGAAGGGATTTCACGCATTGCGCGAACCCCGCTCGCGCGAGGCTGATAAAACGAGGCGAATGAATAAAGAACGCTGCGCGGACGTGAAAATGCGCGCTGCCGGGGATTTCCGCGAGAGGATCGTGCATGAGCAAGCCGCGCGCGCGCGGCGAATGCGCTTACGAATCCCGAGCGTAAAAGCCGCGGAACGTGCGCCGCGCGCGCGCCTGTAATTTCATAATGACGGGCCGCGCGGTGTTTCGTAATCGTTCGCCGGGCGCCCCCCCCCCGTGCGCGGCTGGCCGGAGAGGGGAGGGGAGCCCTCCTCCTCTCGGATAAACACACACGTAAATCCTGCCGAGACACTGCGCGCGCGATATCGCTCGCACGCGGGGCCCTTCCTCCCGATAGCGCTATCTATCGATTGCACGTACTAAAACTGTCAGCGCGAGCCTTAACACGCAAGGCGGAGGCGCCGCGCGACACGGGATCTCGGCTCCTCAGGACGCGAAACCGGCCGCTTTATAGCGGTGACCCGCATGGGGTCAAGGTGGCGGCGACATTTCTTCGGAGGGATGCTACGGCAGAGCCGCCGCGCCTCCCCGCTCTCTCTCTCTCTCTCTCGTGCGCTCGATGTTTATCCTCAGCGGGCTTATCCTCAGCTTCTCAAACAGTCGAGATAAGCGGATACGTCCGTGAGCAAGTTGAAAAATGTTGTCGCACGCACGATCATCGCGAGCGTGCGTTATTCTTCCTGTACCGTCCGGCGCGCAAACGCTCGCGTGTACGACGCTTTATTACTTTAATAACGGCTATCGATGGGTCGATACGATCGTGCGGATTCGTGCGAAGCAGAGTGTCAGTGGCCGCGATTACAACAGTCGGCGTTTCGCCGTCAAAACGCCCGATTTCAATCCTAAACTCCACGAAAAGCGGAAGCAGCACGTGTCGTACGTCATTGAGATATATACAATACGCTCGATATTTCCGGATATTAAATTCACCGGGGGCTGTTTATACGGCGCAAAAATTGCGATACGTGACTGCGGCTGCTGGCACTTGTGGGAAAATCGCGTGCGAGTGTGCATGCGCTACGTAATGTACTCCGCGAGTGGTGAAATTCTCTCATCAAGGTTCAACACTCGCACCGAAGAAACCTAGAAACCGGCAATTTCACTCTCCAATTACGAACAGATTTCGAGAGAATAACGATTCGCTTTACGACACGCTCTCTTACATCTCTCATTTCTTGCCGCCTTCTCGCTGCTGCTGGTAATTTATGTCTTCGGTGTCGTCCGCGTTCCGTTATCGAGAGACGTTATTATTGACGGCAGCCGAAAGACGCGCGCGCGCATCCCGTCCAAATAAATATCGCCACACGAGGCCAGACGCGCTTTTAATTTCGCGACTCCGAGCTCCGGTCTAAAGAACGTAATCCGGCGTAATTAGGGCCAGGGCAATGAGCGGCAACGTGGGGCTCGAGCTCATTAAAACGGCGCTATCGGCGGGTCCTTAATGCCGCGCAGACACCAAGGGAGCTCGCTCTCTCTCTCTCTCTCTCTCTCTCTCTCTCTCTTTCTCCCTGCCCCCCCTCTTCCTCGGTGACCCCCGCGCGTCCCGCCGCTGCGCCGCCGAGTTTTGCAAGCATCGCGCCAGCCCCTCGAGCCCTCCATCCTTCGTCCCCCTTCGACTTTCAGCTTTCAGCGCGTTGCGCGTCCGCCGTTCCACGCGTAATAACCGCTAATAATTTTCTCGGGCCACGTCGGGCGCCAGCAGCGGGGGTGCGACCGGACGCCGCTGACGGGAGCGGGGTATAAATCCGGAGGGGTGTTCGCGTTCGCCTCATTCACCCGCCGGCGGGTGGTCCGAAATCCGGCGGGAATACATGGCGCGACGGAATAACGCCACGTTAGGCGGACTTTCGATATCGAGCGAGCGAATATCCGCTCGTACGGTATCGTTATGCGATATTAAAAATGTTGAGGGATCGCGCGCGCGGACGGCGGCGAGCGATAACACAGACGACAAACGTGTTTCCTAGCCAGACGCGGGAAGCCTCTATCAATCGCGGATCACCCTTCGCGGACGACTCCCGGCCCGGTCCCTTTTCGTCGACGAAAGTCGCCGAGTCAGCGGTACTTTCCGAGTCGCTCTGAACCGCGAAAATAACGCGACATCACGAGTCTGAAGGAAGAGATTAGAAAAGGACAAGAAAGGACCGCGAGGAGAGACGTCTCGGACAGCGGAGGCGGAGAAGAGTTCGTCGTGCTCGCGCGCGACACTCCCGCACAGAGCCCAGACAGAATTCATTTGACGCGTATACGCGCAGCGCGCGCGCGCGCGCGCGACTCGCCTCTTTTTCTCTTCCGACTGACTGACCTACTTCGGAAACACGTGGCGTTTTACGATCGCTACCACACGGGCACCGGAGAGGAGAAACGTGTCGACGCGGCGGCAGGCGGTGGTGGTTGTTAAAAACCTCGGGGTGACGAAACAGGGGTACTATTGTGCCCAGATGACAGCTGTGTCGGGCATTTAAGCGCTCGCTCGCTCGCTCGCTCGCTCGCTCGCGAGAGAGAGAGAGAGAGACCGCGCGCGCTCGACGAAACGAGCCCGCTGAAGAGGCGATTGTGCGCCGACTAATCGACCAGTTTCTCACGATTTAATATTCCGAGGAGCACAAATAATTCGTTTAGTGCGCGCATGCGTGTATGCACACACACGCACACGCGTAGATGATATCGCCGTCTCCGGCACGGCCGACCTTTGTGCATTTAAATACATAGAGCGCGTCAGCGTGGAATGCGTCTTATCGAACAATCGGAATGTCATGCTGACGAAAAACGTACGAGAGAAAGAGAGGGAAAGAGAGCGCGCGGCCGGGCTCGGTGTATTATCTCGTCAGGAGACTAATGTGATCTCGGTGATCCCCGGGGCCGGGTCGGTAAACATTTCGAGATGATTAACGATAATTCGGCCGGGATAACTCGGATAATGATTAACAGTCTGAATCCACCGCTGCTTTTGAACGCGCGTCACAGCCTGGACACGGCAGTCTCGCGTCCGATATTAGCCTCGTCCGTTGGAACTGAAACATCGCTCCCACTCTTCCCTTCGCCCACCCCCCCCCCCACCGCACGTAATCCATACGACGTGATAATACAGGGCGACGCGCAACGAAAGCGATCGCTCCGAATGTCGACTCGATCGCGACGTCTGCCCGACGTGTCTGAAGCAACTGTCGACAGCGACCATTGCAAATAAGATAAAGACCGCAGCGTCTCGAATAGGACATTTTGTTTGATAAGAGAGGGATTTTCAATCGTTTTCTCCGTTACATCTGTTTGGCCGGTGGGGACACTTGACGCGCTCCGAAACCATCGGCGGATTCACAGTACGAATTATCTTCGGTGATTCCTTATGGAAGTCACTCGCAACTCTGTGTATTTTGTATACCGAATTTATCGGTCATTTCAAATGAAATATTATCGTTTTTGACACGTGTGAAAGATGTAGAATGTACGCGTAGAAAATTGATAAACTCGACAGACGTAAAATTTATCAAGCCGAATGAGGTAAATAATGGTGAATTTCACCGTTATTTACCTTGTGCGATGCCGCAATTCTGATCAAATTTCAACATTACACACTACTCGAAGCAGGAGTTATATTGATTGAATCGCAGCAAATAATTCCATATCTTGATTTCAATATATAATAACAAACTGAAGCATTTATATCTGTATCTTCTAATGATTCGGAGTAAATATAAAAGAGAGAAATATATATTATATCTTAAAGATTCTGTTGTGTAATACGGTCATTGCGAAAGATACGATCTCCTGATTATTTCGAGTAACGTGTGAAAAAAATATATAATCGAATCGCACTGATTTTTTTCGAGATATATTGCAAACACCCATCACCGTAAAAATGTCTTTTCTTCTCTGACTCACCGATACACAGTAGACAGAGTCAGCCGCGTTCTGCTGCGGATCTGTAACAAAAAAATATAGTTTCGTTAGTTAAGTCAAAAGTTAGATTAGGTTGAATTCAGTTCGCAAAAACGCGCGCGCAGATACAAATGTTGATCCTTTGCCATCGTAATTCAACGGCTTTTATTCACAATCACTTGATTTTTCGATCGCAATGAATCAAGAAGAAATGTACAAACGATCAGTGAACCTCACCTTCAAGCCGACTCTGCTCGGCCCGAACCGGATCCTCCGGTGCGGCATCGACGTCCGTAGAAACTGCGTCCCGGTAACCGCAGTTACCGTCACGTGGCCGCAAACTCCGCCGCAGATCTGTAACAAAAAGAGCGAGTTTCCTCATTAGTATTACAGCGACAAATGCGCCCCGAATCAAGAGTACGAAGACTCGAGACTACAAATTAGCTTCTTCGATTT
Source organism: Harpegnathos saltator (assembly GCF_003227715.2). NCBI lineage: Eukaryota > Metazoa > Arthropoda > Insecta > Hymenoptera > Formicidae > Harpegnathos > Harpegnathos saltator. The sequence continues at coordinate 249,496 of NW_020230535.1, read as the reverse complement.
AACCAAGTTAACCAATAATAGTTTACCTTCAAAGACCATGAAACACTGCTATTGCTTAAGATGCTCCGGATCGTCACGCACACATACACACACACACACGCGCGCGCGCGCATTCACGCACACACACGCACGAATATTACACGTTACACGCGCGCGTATACTGCGCGATCGAGAGTGAAAATTCGGAAATTATTACGCGCGCGACGATCCGCCGATCCGCCCGTCCGTCGCCGCGGCGTAAACAATAATGGAAGCGGTCGCGGCAGTTGCGTACTTATGAACATGTTGTTTTCAAAATCGCGCGACCTTGTCCCGCCGGGACGCGTCTCAGAGAGCCCGTAACGTCGTACAAAATTTACCTTTTCAAACAAAACAGTGAAAAGAGGTGCCACAAGTACACGCGCAGCATGTATTGTGTATTATTCTTAGAGATCTCAAATTATTCTTTTTCAAGTTATATATGTAACATAAAATTTTGCAAGTAAAATTTATAACTATAATAAAACTCTACAACGCTACTTTGCAAAAGAAATGATATAAACGGCAATGTTTATGCTTTTAGTACTGTGCATCGTACCGCATCTGAGCGTGTATCTTTGGGCAATATAATTTATTATTTTCCCTATACAAGTAATAAGTTTGCACAAGTAAAACTTATATCTCTAACAATAAATTCTTCTATTGAATACTATAAATAAAACTCTACAAAAAAATGATATAACAAAACAGTAGCATCGACTGAAAATCTCTACTCAACATCAACTCTACAAATGAGAGCGATTTGCAATCTGAAGATAAATGTATCGAAAACTCCCAATGATACACAGTCCGGTATTTCAAAAAGTCAAGTCTTCATTATTTACTAGAACACTGAGTTTTATGGTTATTTTACTTGTTATTATAATAAATTAGTTAATATAACAATGCAATAAAAAATATTTAATGCAAAAAATCTTGGCTTCTCTCTCTCTCTCTCTCTCTCTCTCGCTCTCTCTCTCTCTCTCTCTCGCTCTCGCTCTCTTTCTCTTTCTCGCACATTTCTACCGAGTCGAAATTTTCCGTGATTTGAACTTTATTTTAAAATATCTACACTTAGAGACAACGTACACAAAAAACACAAGGACACTTCTCTTCGTATTTTTTAAGGCCGAATCGATTGGGATTGAAAAAACCTCGATCGGTTTAGCCATTGCTGAGATATGGATATCTCACCTCGTTCCAACTCGCAGTTTCGCGTAATAATATAGGCACGGTGTGCCTCGCGTCGTTCGGGCGCAACTTCGTTACGCTTGAACTTGGCGCGAGGCATTACCGTGTCTCTTGATTTTTCATCGACGCTGAGTGAAAGCAAGGGAAAAACGAGTATAAACAGCTTCCCCGTTAAACGACGTGTTTTTTTTTTTTTTCACTTATTTGTCATTTCGACTGATATGTAGCAAAAATAGGTGGTGGTCGATTGCGAGTAGCAGCGGAGTCAAGCCGATTACCTGACCAGTCCCCGCGCGATCCATCGACTTCTCCCTTCGTCCCGATCGAATCGAGACGTACTGCTTAGCATCGCGCTTCGTATCACCGTCCGATGAGCGCCTCCCTTCGAGCCTCCTGCGATTCGATTCGATTCCACCGGCGAAACCGCATTATCGCCCGCGTAGCACGGCGATCCATCTTTGCTCCCCCGCTCTCGCGCGCGCGAAAAGCAACGTTTCCGCGCCGCGCCGCGTTTTCCGCGCACGTAACATTTAGCCGAGCTTTACGAACCGCGATTATCGCCGGCCGCCCGAACACAAAAGTATTTTATGATGTAGCGCATCCTGATCGCGGGGCCGAGGGGAGCGAAACACGGGCGGGACACGAAAAGAGAAAGCCATCCGGCTCTCTCGGCGGGAAAAGGGGGTCACGGGAGGAAAGAAAAGCGACGGGCGGGAAACGGGAAACGGCGCAGAGCGGACGGGCGGACGGAAGAGAGGAAGTGAGCGTTATTAAATTGCGCGGAAAGCCGAAGACTTCCATTTTCAGCCGATTTATGCGCCGAGAGATAACGCAACGGGGGCACGCGCGCGCTTGTTTCTCCACAAATTCCCCTCGGCCGTGGTAAGATCGCGCGTCATTATCTCCGCGCGTTCGTTTCCCTCGCTGGCGGACGATCGCCGGTGGGATGGTAACGTGACGCTTCGACGAGACGAGATCCGGGTAGTTATGGCTTTTTTCCGCCTCTTCACGGGAAGAGGAGGGAGTGATGTTACGTCTGAATTTGGGACGGAGGAAGAAGAACATCGAATCACGCGGATTGCTTAGACAGTCGGCCCTTAGAGCCGCAAATGGCTGCTGAAAGTCACCCGGAGGGATGAATATCTTCTCCCGTTTTATCGTACAAAATTCACCTATTCGTCGACGTCGTGACGTCTGCATCTTTTTGTTCACAACAATAGCGACCGGCAGTCGCTTTGGGAAACGTCGTCGATGTTGCTCGCGCTGCGAACTGACGAGACGAAGACAGAAGCATCTCTGTGAAACTGAACGACCCTGGGAATCTCGCAGAGATTCCCCAGATCGAAGAACCTCGAGGGCAGAGAGGAAGAGGAAAGAGGAAGGAAGCAGTTTCGCAAAAATGGCGCGACTGGCGCGAAGAGAAAAAAAAACAAAGCCCGTTTCTCCAAAACCCATCTATTACGTTGAGCAACAGATCGACGGTCCGCTAAACGCTCGGCGTGAATTATTTATAACGCGACGTATAATTCTCGGTAGATCCGGCTCGTCCTTTTAGTTTCGCTCTCGAGAGTCCCCTCTCGCCGCCCTCTCCCGTTCCCTCTCCGACTCTCTTATAGTGCATGCTCGACAATTCCCACGGGAGTGACCGATCTGCTCGCTCGCTCGCTCGCGCACGCGCGCGCGCGCTCGCGCGCGTGCAAAGAGAAAGGAAGAAAAAAAGGAGAAGAGGAACTCCCCTCCCGCCGCCCCGGAAGGAGTCGAGCGCGAGACTGGGCGAAGGAAAAAAAGAACAAATATGTCGGGGCGAGCGTACAGTCCGTACGCGCGTTAATGGGGCGTTCAGGGCAGGAGCACGCCGAACGGTCAACGGCCTATCCTCGTTTTGCATTTTCCCGCGTCCATCCATTCCCGCGTGTGCTCTCCTCGTCGACGAGCGGGCATCAGGGGAATCTCTCTCCTGTCGGTGGGACGAGAGCGGTTTGACCTCCGCGGCGTGCACGAGCGAGGCTAGTCTCCCTCCCTCCCTCCCGGCCGCCCGGCCGCCCCGACCCGTCGCACCGATGAATATCGCGGAATCGTCACGGACGATAAATCCGTTCCTCGCGTTTTACGTTTTAAACGTTCCCCGGGCGCGCGGAGGAGCCCGTAATTGCGCCGCGAGAACAGCCGCGGATCTAATCGGTTCCCGGGCTTCTTGCGCAGTTCGTTAACTATTATGAGTCGTTAAGTGAATCCCCGACGTTTAAAAATACCGCTCGTTCCCTCTCGTGCTCTCTCCGGATCTCTCGCTCGCTCGCTCGCTTTTCCGTCCGAGAATCGAGCGAGAGAACGAGCGCGGAAAATGAAGTACCCTCGCTCGACGAGACGACGAGGAGAAGCAACCATGAGACCGCGAGACAGAAAATACTCTGTACCGTTTATTCCGCGTCTGTGCGCGTCACTTCTTGTCGCCGGCGTTAAAACCGACGCGAAATGCGTCGTTCTCCCGTCATACACGTCGCCGTTCGCGAATTAATCGTCCAATCAGTCGTCTTTTTCCACGAGCCTCCCCATCGTTATGCACGATCTCGCTCCGCGTGATTCCGCAATAACGACGCCTCGTAATTGTGATAAATCTTCGCGATAATTCATAGATACGCTGCAAGATACGCGCGCGCGCGCGCGTCATCGTTTGGAGATGTTTACCTGAATAATAGTCGCTCTGGCGCTCGCAGACCAAATTATTCCAGTACTGCTCCATTACTGCAATTTATAGGCATTAGAAGCCGGTGGGTGCCAAGGGCATTGTTATCAATCTAACAGTAACACGAGGAACACGAGTCGTGCGAGGAAAATAATCGCGTCCGTGACAGAAGAGAAGGAGGAAGAAGAAGAAGAAGAGAGCGAACTCGCTCTCTCGTGAATTTCTCCAAAAAAGGAGACACAAATGGCGCGAGAAATGCTCGACGGTATCCGCCGGTATGCCAAGCCGGGCGAGGGGAGGAAGCGGAGCTGCACTGCAAACCCGGTTGATTTTCCAATTAAGGGTTCGCGTTCGCGATTTTCTCCATTAGGGCGCTGCACGCCCTACACGCGCGTCTACGCCGCGTCCGATCCCGACGCCGCGGCGAGACGCGCGCGGCGAACGGTAAATCCACTAAAGACGTCGGTTAAATATTTAATTGTCCCTCGAGGAATCGCCGCGTTGCCGAAGGAGGTCTTCGGCGGCGGCCAAGACGACGGCGGTTCACGGCGCCGGTCGCCCGAGGGACGTCGGTCGTCCCGAGACCCTCTTCTTCGTCGATCCGTCGACTGTCCGCCCGTCCTTCTGCTCCCCCTTGACCCCTTGCCACCACCACCACCGCCGCCGCCGCCCTCACCCGACGCCCAACCTGCTCTCACCGTGTCCCTTCTCTGTTCTATGCCACCCACCGTGGGCTTTCTCCGATCCCTGACATCTCGGCGTGCTCCACTTCCATTAGATAATCGCCGAGGGTCCCGCTTCGGAATAAACCTTTCGACCAAAAAAGGGAAAAAAAAAGCGAGGAACGAGCACGAGGGGGAGCAACGAAGATGAAAGAAGGGCAACGCGACTCTCGAACGCATCCGCTCGTTCACGGACGAGACTGGCTCCTCCGTTGCTCCTCCGTATCGCTGTGCTTCCTGCTCGTCGTCGCGACGAAAGCACCAGGCGACAAATACGAGGAGAGCCGACCCGATGCGAGCGGATGCCTTTCGGTGTCGGTGTCTATTCTGCGCGCGAGCGAGAGCTCAAAGGGGCGAGAAGGGGCGAGAACGAGAGAAAGGAAATTTTTTGAGAGGCCGTCCCGCTGCCACCTGCGCGTGCATTAAGGCGCGCACGAGAGCGCGCCGAGACGGAATCGGGCTGAGATATACTTTCGAGAGCGCGAGTGGGAGAGTTCGGTGTTGGTGCGAGAGGTAGTTCAAACGCGCCGAGAAGTTCGGTTTATCACGTAGGTAGGAAACGAGTTTTGCCCGGGTTGGAGTTTCGCGCTCGGTCCTCTGGTCGCTCCTGCCGCCAACAACAAGGACATGGGATCCTCCCGCTCTTTCGCGGGCGCAGGGAAAGGTGATGGAGTAGCGAAGGGACGGAGGGGAGGGCTGTCTCGAATTCGCCGGCCTGGCGGCTCTTGCACGCACGCGAGCGTAATCCTTTAATTACTCACGGACCTCCGCGCTCCCTTCTCACCTAGCCCATCTCGCTGACGCACATTCCATAAACGTTCCCTCAGAGCGTACTCTCCCTAATCTTTCCCGGCCGACCCCTTGACTCCGCGGCTAACAGGTAATTACAACTGGCAACGGCGGGGGCGGGGGAGCCGCGGCGAGAAGGGAATGATCGTTACCGCCGATCTACGGGTATGCTGGATATTTATGTCCGCGGAAGTACACGAAACGAGGTGGAAACAGCTGACGTTTACGGAGCACGACCAATTTCCAAATCCGCCGGGCGAGAGAGAGAGAGAGAGAGAGAGAGAGAGGGTTCACCCAGGTGGAACTATAAGGAAGCCAAGCAACCCATTAAGCAGCGCAGGACTTGACCCGTCGACCGAATCCGACAAAGCTCTTCTGGCCGAAGCGAGACGGCAAAGTGTAGGGAGAAAGTTCGCTCGCTCGCGACAGACGACTTTATTCACGGCGATTATTTGCCACGAAAGAACGTGACAGACGACTACGATCGCGAGCGAGAGGCGCGGGGAAGCATTCGTTTCCGCAGCGCGAAAACGGAGGGCCGGCGAGTTCTCCGGGGGCCAGCGAGGAGGAGCACAAGCGGACGCGGGTAAAGAATTGACGGTGTTGACCGTAGCGGAGCCGAAATCTTGTTCCTATACATTAAAATCTGCAAACGTTTACTCATCGAAATTAGCAATTAAGGAAGATTAAACGCAGGAGCATACTGTTTGTTTCTCTGGGCGATAATGGAATATTAAATAATTCTTTATTCTTTCCGAAGCGTTCCTTCGCGCCTCAACAAGCGGCTGTGTGTGTGTGTGTGTGTCGACATTTTACTTACGTAAGATCACGGTCTCATACTTGCTTTCTCGACATAGAGATTTTCTTCAGGTGTGAAGATTTTTTTCTTCTTTTTTCTATAAGTAACCTGTGCAATGTCGCAAACTCGAGTTTTGTATTGCTCTGCATTGCTGTTCAAGATCGACGAAATTCGCAAGGTTGAGGTGTAGAACCAAAATTTCGACTCAGGTGCGCGTGCAACGAGCGAATCGCGAAAGACGCACGTATCGCTCACTCTTGATAATTCAGCCGCAAGAACTCGACGAAATCGTGGGCAAGTAAACATCGATGGAAACCCTCTGAACAGTTCCGTACGAGAGAAGAACACGTCGCGACATAATACCTCCCGCGTAAGAGGAACGTTGAGACCGTTGATTTTGCAGTAAGATCTCGACATCCGGCGGAGCGCTCCGGCCGAAATCCAGCCGCGATGGCGGGATCCACCCTCGAAACGACGGCGACAACGGTGGCACCTAATAAGCATCAGCCACCCAGGCAGTCGCGCGGGGGCCCTTCCTCATCCAGAGCAGCGAACAGAAGCCCTCTCTTCTCGGAAAGATTATATGCCCGAGAAATTACATACATTTTTAATGGCCACGCATGGCTGTTCGCCTGCGTGGCACGGTCCCTTCGACTTTACGTCCCGGGAAATGTGCTCAGACGAACGGGGCGGCGCGCGCGCGAGCGCGCGGGTGGAAACGCGCGGCACGAGGAAAAGGCTCGGCACCGGCGGAGAGAAACTCGTTGAACGGCGCGTGAAGGAACCTTCCGTGACGCCTTGCTACGTCCGTAATTTATCTTCGGCCCCCGTCGCTCCGTCTCGCGCGCCTCTTCGTCTTCCTCCACGTCCTCCTCGTCCTCCTCCTCCTCCTCCTCCTCCTCCTCCTCCTCCTTTACCTCCGCTGTGACTTTGCTCGGCGTAATCCTCCAGCAACGGACCGGCAAATGTTCTCGTTACCGTGGAAAGCCGGCACGGCGCAGCCAGACGATGCGCGATAACGCCCGTCGACCTTCCGTTCGAGGAGCGAAGTCGCCACGTGGAGATCGCGCGGACGAGAGGCGAGCGACGGTCTCGTTCTCTCCCCTCCCTCTCCTCTCTCTCTCTCTTTCTCGACGATGGACGTCGCCGAGGTTCGCACGCGATTCCGCGCTTTCGACGATATCCCGCGTGAAGGATCCTGCGGAGGGATATTCCTTTCGCGCGACACGCGTATTATCGTCGGCGTTAATGGGCGCGCGCCGAGGACGCGCGATAGAAGAACGCGAGGCATTAACCGTGGACGCTATTGGGGAGTGTTGATTAACGAGCTTTTTACGGCCGCTCGCGGCCGCTATCTCGCCTCCGGAGAGCGTCGCAATCAGAAGCTAACAGTAAACGCTTCCGCGCGAACACGGAGCGCGAGATAAAATCCGGGGGCCATTTCGGATAACGGCGACGCCGTGGTGGATATCGCTCCGAAGGAAATCGCTAGATAGACGGAGAGAGACGGTAACGGGGGAGACAGCGGAGGGGGGGGGGAGCGCAGGGGCCAGTGTTACGCCTTCGTATCGATAGCGTCGCGAGCTAATGCCTAGACGCACGCGGCCAATTAGTCGATAAAACTACCCGCGAAGGGGATACACGCACGAGAGGGCGTACAAAGGAGCGAACGACATGTATAAACGAAGCGATAATGGTCTTCCAACTTGTCGATATCGCGCGGCTGTTTATGCGCGCCCACGCGCGCACACAGCACGCGCGCGCGACGCGGCTAACGGCGGAAAATAAATATTTCCCTCCTCGGCCTCCGCGCTCTCGCGTTAATACGTCGCTTTGAGAAATTACGAATGCTAAACGACTCGGATCATAACTCGGTTACGGTAGACGTTAGCCCGCGCGCGCGCGCGAGTCTTACCACGTGCACGCACATTTGCATGTTACAAATGAAGAAAAAGTAGGTCCGTGATCGGCGACGCGGCGAGCGAAGGAGTTAACAAGTCTCGCTTAAGAAGTATGAATATTCAAGCGGGACCTCTGATTAATGTTGCCGTCGATAACCGCTGAGCACACACGCGCGCTCCACGATGAAAGTGAGTAATCACTGACACTAAATCCGCGCAGCGGCCTGACGTTTCCTAAGTGATTACGAGCGGTAAGCGTCGTGTCGTGAAGACTCGAAATATATCATCCTTCGGGGAATCAGCATTTATAATTTTCGTCATTTTCTCGCGTTAACAGTTAGACGCGCATTAACCTTCGGCAAATAAATATACACGCATTACGCATGTACGTATACGCGTGCACGTGTGCGTGTATGTGTGCGCGATTAAATATAGCCGCGCGCAATCAGTTCTCATGCATTCTTCGGGCCCCGCGAGCGCGCGAAATTACAGTGCGTCGGCCAGCACTTCGGGCGTCCGACTTGTACCATACGTTACTCGTGAGTTACCGTGATAGACGCGTTAGGAGAAAACTCACACCGGTTATTATTATTATTATTATTAGTGCGCGCCAGCTTGTTGCGCGAACGAGCGAGCGCGGTAAAATCAAATCCGACGATAGAAGGAGAGCGCGAGAAACGGCTCGAGTCCGATTTCCCGGGGACTTTTGACCAGGTGAGAGATGACACACCGATATAAACATATACATTCGCTTCGGAGGAGCGGGTGGAGCGGAGGGGAGGGGAGCGAAATGCGACGGAGCAGAAGGGACACGCGCGTTGGGCGACGCGCGTACGTATCCGTGTGTGCGTGCGTGCGTGCGTGCGTGCGTGCCTGCGTGCGTGCGTGTGTGACGTGTGGGTGTCTTTTCGTAAGGGGTCGCCTTTAATAATGTATCATAATATCACCTCGTTTCCCCGCCCTACGCGTATATACGCGACACGTTACGACCGCCTCACCCCGTATATTACGGTTTACACGTGCCTCTGTGCCGTTTTTTACGTGCCCCCGCGAATTACCGTCGTAATACGCGACGGGATCCCGGCTGTCGCACTTTTTCAGTGTGTCGTGACCGTTTTCGCAGCCGTGACTGCGAGCGCTCGCAGTCAAGGTGGCGCGGCAAAATTAGATGTACCCGAGAGTGCTCTCGAAGAGAGCCCCGTTAGAGGCGGTTAGTCTCTGCCCCCTCCTCTCCCCTCTACCTAGCGTGGGAAGCAAAAGCCGAACGACGCGGAATTAGAAGCTATTTATGAGCTTTTTCTCGAGTCGCTCCCCGTTGAAAAACTCGGAACTCTCGCTTACCTGAACGGGAATTCGGATTTTTTGGCGGAAGCGCGAGGGGGATTGGGGGCAGGGAGGGAGGGAGGGAGGGAGGGAGGCAGATTGAGTAAACGTTCACAGAGGCTCATAAATAGCTGCCAATTCCGAGCCAAAGACGAATCATCTTTCTCCGGTTTGCCCATGATGGACGACTAATTGCGCGGGAGTGTTTCCGAGCGCCGCGCCGCGCCGCGCCGCGCCGCGCCGGCGGGAAGCACTCGGCCGAAAGAATAGCGGCGAGTCGCGCCGCGGATTTCTAAGCCGAGAGCGAATCCGCGAGTATAACAGCAGCGGCACAGCCAGCGTCGTTACGCGTCTCGCTGCACCGCTCGTGAATACTTAACGTATGCTAATGCATCGCACACGTGTAAAATGCGCTTTTACCGCGCTCTGGGAGCCCTCGCGCGTCGTTCGCCGCGTCATTCACGCTCGCGGCTTAAAAATAGCCGTGCTCTTCGGTAGTCGCGCTTCAGTTTTTACCCCCTCCCCGCCCGCCTCCGCCGCCGCCGCCGCCGCACTGCGGTGTATCTTTCGCAGCTGACGTCGCGTTTTTACAGCGTCGGGCGCGCGTCGCGTGCGAATTAGCGGATTTCCAGCGGCGAAGTCGTTGTACTTAATATTTGCCTCGTGATAATATTTGTCTCGTTAACTTTGCCGTTAGCGGCAACGACAAGCTGTGATGGCAACGGCGGCGGCGGCGGCGGCGGCGGCGGCGGCGGCGGCGGCGATATGGCAACGATGATAATGATAATTGATAAGGGTAAAGTGCTCGGCCGGATTAACACGTTAAGACAGCATGGGCGGCCACAGCGGTTCGCAAGCGGAGAGTTCGATGTCCTGTGCAAGCTATCGTTTGCATGCGACTGCGCCGTGCTGTCGAAAAATGTCTTCGAGCGAAACGAATTGCTCGAAAAGTAGCGCGGCACTCGAATTCGACCTTCGACTTTCCGCTCCTAGCGAGCGAATTTTTCCTATAATTTCCCTGGATAATCGCGCGAGAATCGCTCGATTGATCAGCCTCAAACGGGTGCGATGTACGTTGGGTACGTTTGAAAATGGTTCAAACATCTTTCCCGGACGCAGTTTTCGGGGCGCGATGCGCTCCGGCGAGCGAACTTGTTGCTGCAAAATTCGACATCCGCTGCGAATGCGCGGCGAAGAGCGCATCGGAGAAATGTGACGGAGCGATTTTCAAGCGCGGTGAAGCACTCTCCGCCATTGAGACTGAAATTCACTCCGATCTAATCGACCGGAGTATTCACTCGTACGAATGAGGAGGAATCCACTCCCCGGCTTTCAATGAAACGCTCTCTCCCCGGCGATTCCGCGAGACTTCGCTCCGGGAGAGATTTAGAGAGCGCGTCGGGACGGAGCGCGCCAAGTTGATATCTCGATTAATTCCCTTTGCTGTTCTCCTCCTCCTCCTCTTTCTCCTTTTCTCACAGCAACGTTCCCGAGACGAATCGCGTGTGTCTTATCGCGCGTATTTCCGCTCCCGAAGACCCGCGGTGCGTGACTGCGTCGTGCGCGCTCGCGCGTAATTTATCTCGCGGCGAATTTATCCGCGCTGCTCTAAATCTCGCGTGAACGTCCCGAGGGAACGGACACGCGGCTGAGGTGAAGGTACGTAAGCAAGACACGACCGGCCGTCGCGTTGCTGACGGTTACTTTCCACGTCGCCGTCGTGCGACCTCCCCCGGTCGTCGCCTTCCCGCGGGACCCCCCGATGACCCACATTCGCGGCCGAATTGGACGTCGCTCCTCTCGCGACGCGAGACAACCGGGCCGCCGTTTCAGCAAGTTCGACTTTAGAAGCCAAAATTCATTAAAATGCTAATGCGAGAACGAGAGAAACGAATTTCATCCGGTGCCCCGGCGAAAGGGACTTTTCCCGGAGGCACAAGGGACCATCGCGCGAGCGAGGAGCGAAAGAGAGACCGAGAGAGAGAGAGAGAGAAAGCGAACGGGGACAGAGGGGGCAGCGTGAGAGGCGGATAACCGAATTAGCCGATACTCTGATTTATTAGCGACGTCCCTAAACTCCGCCGGCGGATCTCGTTCGTCGGCCCGTCGCGCGGCGTCCTCGAATATTGAGTTATTCCGCGTATTATAAATAAATGTACAACGTATAGCTGAGAGCTCGTCGGATCGTCGGTTCCTCCCGAAGTCAATCGGCGGTCAAGAGAGGCCTCCTCGCGGGCGTTCGTCATTTTACCGTAAACCTCTGCGCTCCAGGGAGGATCCGTAGCGCCGCCGTCGCTGCGCCGTGATTGCCTCAAGTTTTTTCCTTCTTTTTTTTACAAAAGTCGGAAACGGCGGAGGGCGGCGCCTTACGGACTTTAAATCAGTTGTACAACAGGCGTCTCGGCTGATTGAACTTTCGGCTTGAAACCTAAAAGGCACCGATGCGCGATCTCGGCGGGACATTTTTTACGGCGCCGCTGAGGCGCTCCTTCGAAGTTGAAGCGCCGAGTTGATACCTAACGTCGTCGTAATAGACCCGCGACTTAACACTTCGAATCTGCGTCGCAGATCCCGTCGGATCCCGACGGGAAGACCCTGCCGCTTTTCAAACGCATGTATTCCATTTTTTCCTCTACATCCCCACGCGGTATCTGCCGTCCGGCGTTCCCTCTCGCCGTCAACTCTTTGCTCGTCGCAAGAAGTTCCAAAGAAGACACGTACCTCGGAGTAATCTCAGGCAATTTGTAACAAATACCGCCGCCCCGCTCGCGAGTGTTAATTGATCCACGTTACTTAATTCGAATCGTATCCTGCTCTCCCGCTACTCTCGATCGGAAGCGCGATCGATTACTCTTCCGCCGTCTCCACGCATTTTCTCCTCCTCCTCCGAGCGCTCGTGTGTGCAGAATGCCGGAAACGAACGCGCGACACAGGCGGCCGCAGGGAATTCCGCTACGCCGGCAAAACTCGTCCATGCGGTGCTCTCTCGCTTTCTTGCTCTACCTCTACCTCTACCTCTCTCTCTCTCTCTTTCTCTTTCTCTCTCTCTCTCTCTCTCTCTCTCTCTCTCTCTCTCTCTCTCTCTCTCTCTCTTTCTTTCTCCCGCATCGCGAAATTTATCGTTAGCGGCGATCGGCCAAGGTAATAGCCCGTGAACTACCCAATTTCGTGTGACCTTCGATAGACGTTTCCACCCCTGTCGAGATGGCGCGGCTAAGGAGAGCAGAGGAAAAAGGAAGGAAGACAGGCAGGCAGGCAGGCAGGAAGGCGAGGAGAGTTGCCCGCCATGGCATCCCTCGGGTTTCCGCCCCCCGGCCACGGTAGTCGACGACCCCTACGGATAGATGGAATTGGATCGGAGGGGTAGAACTGCTCGTGAAAGAGGGTGGACAAGCTCCCTCCCGACCGCGCGCGCGAGTAGCGCGAGAGATAGAAGTGTGTGTATGTGTGTGTGTGTGTGTGTGTGTGTGTGTGTGTGTGTGTGTGTGTGTGTGTGTTGCCCGTACCTGCCTCTCTCTCCCCAGAGGAATATGTTATTAGGCCTTCAGGATTATGTACTTCTCGATAGGAAGGAGAGCGATAGGTATGAGGGCGGGAGTCGGTGGAAGCGGTGGAAGCGAGACGCAGAAATCGGCGAGGAATCGGAGAGACGAGAGGCCCTGTCGAAAGATAGCGCGGGGTCGAGAACGAGAGAACGGGGGAAGAACGGATCGAGAGAGAGAGAGGGAGAGAGAGAGAGAGAGGGAGAGAGAGAGAGAGAGAGAGAGAGAGAGAGAGAGAGAGAGAGAGAGAAAGCTGTCGCTTTAATGTCCCCGCAGCCTTGAAGAGCCACGGACTAAAATTCGGCGCTAAAACGGACTAAAACGCAGGACGCGTGTTCAGAGTGGATATTGGGGCGGCGGAAAGCGGAAGCGCGCTTTAGCATGGCGCTCGCGGAGCTCGCGACTGAAAGGACAATTTATAGAATATATACTCGCAATGGTGTGTCTAACGAGGAGATTCCATCACACCGTGAGCGCGCGCGCGATCAGACTCGGCGAAGAGGGTCGTCGCACGGAAATTCGCATCTGAGAGAGAGAACTTGCGCACCGCTCGCGGAAACCTGATTCGCCGAATTATTCTCGCATTTATCCCCGCATGTTCCGTAACTCAGACTATCCTTCTCCGCTCTTCGGCGCTCTTCCGAACGCAGCTCGCGAGGGTAACGCGCCGTTAAACAACAGACTGCGAACTCGCTCTCGCCGGCGCGCAAAGATAAGACGCGTGTCTCCGGGCGAAGAAGCGCGGCGAGCGCACGTGAATACACATGTGAATCACTCGACTCGATGCCATGCGTGCGGCGAGAGCAGGACCAAGCGGGAAAGGGAGGAGGCGAGAGAGAGAGAGAGAGAGAGAGAGAGAGAGAGAGAGAGAGAGAGCGATAGAGAGGCGAAGGAGAACGAGGGAGAGACAAAGCCGCGGATAAATGGCCGAGTAGGCAAACGAGGGACCGGCCGAAGCGGGCAAGGCCAGTGACATGTCAAAGCGCGAACAGCTGTTGGGCTCGCTGAGAAGCGAGAGAACTCGCTGTCGCGCGGAACGTTGGCCGAACGAGCGACGCTCTGGGAAGAGAGGAGCGGAGAGAAGAGGAGGAGCAGGAGGTGGAGAAAGAGAAGAGGGAAGGCGAACGAGGGAAAAAGAGTTACGAGCCACGCGGCCGAGGACTCTCGATGCGCGTACAGTCGGCTCGAAACAGCTCGTCGTCGTCGTCGTCGTCGTCGTCGTCGTCGTCGTCGTCGTCCTCTTCGTCCTCTTCGCGAGGCAACGACTCGCGAGTAATTTAAGAGCGTGTTGCGTTGTAGCGGCGGCTCCTCGTTGTTGTACCTACCTCGTCGTAGGTACCTGCGGCACTCGGCGCGAGCGACGAGCACGGCACTCTAATTTAACGCGTACACGCGCTCGCTCACGCACGCGCGGGAGAGGGTAGTTTGAGGCCGCGGTGCTTTTATCGGCGACGAGATCGGCAATCGAGCGGGACACCTCTCTAGTTCGCGCGTCGCAACACGATAACGACGATCCCCCTGCCGATCGCGTCGCGGATTGAGACTTTGCGCTCGCTCCTGCGCTGATCTGCCGCCGAGGCGTTGTTCGCTGGTAATGTTAGGACGCGATGCATTATGCATGATATTACCGCGGCGTTAAGCGTGCACAGCTGAGAAACTGGCCCGCGGGCTGAAACCGAAACCGCGCGGACCCGAGTCGCGGTTCCTCGCCCCGAAGAGCGCCGAATCTCCTCGCGTTACTCCGTCAGAACGGATTCGGAAGAAGAGAGATTCGCCCACATTTTGGATTGGTACACATCACCCCGCTCGGAAGTCGGAATCAATTCCCATTTCTGCACGTGTTCTGCGCACGTTCGATAAAATAATGAAATCCGCGGATATCCTCAGGCTGCTCCAAAATCGGAGCCGATGACGGGTTGTTCATTTCAGGCCAATAATGGCCAAGTTGCGGATTATCCTAGCGCATAATTAATTAATTATGCGAGTAATAAGCGAATAATAAAGAACTTATTATACAAGTATATTATATAATTCATTACTCGTGTCGAGGCCGGCAGATAATTTCAAATTATTGTTCAGCTGTTTGGCTGAATATCTGCTTCCGAAATCCGAAGTGAATGCGGATCGGCGAATAATCAACGATTCCCGGGGCTGAAATCACTCTCGCCAGACTCTGACAGGCTACGGGAACACTGGCTTCGGACCAGTGATCGGAGAACGATCGTGACACACACACACACACACACACATGACGAGAAAGCGGCCGCTGCTCCTTTCCTGTCGCGACTGTACCGCGACAGTCCGCGCGTAACCGCGCAATACCGTTCCCCGCGTAGTTACCGCGTAGTGCGTATTTCGCGGCACACCATGTGTAGTTATATTTGTCTAATTCTAACACCCGCGCGCCCTCTAAGCGGGAGGGGTGGCCCCTCTTGACGAAGACGCACTCGTTCCCGTCGAAGACGAGCGGCTAGGGACGCGGAGCGAAGGGTGGCGCCAGAGTTTCCCAGTGTGTCATGCGTTCTCTTCTGCGTGCGCGCCAACGCCTTCGACGAAGACGAGGACTACGAGAAGAAGAAGAAGAAGAAGAAGAAGAAGAAGATGAAGAGAAAGAAGAAGAAGAAGAAGAAGAAGATGAAGAGAAAGAAGAAGAAGAAGAAGAAGAAGAAAACGACGGCCACTGCGCAGTTTCGCGGTTGGAACGCGGCCGCGTCGTCTCGCAGACCTGCGCGTTTACGCGCGCGAGGTACTTTGAACCCTGGACCGGCCTAACCTCCTCGTCGTCGTCTTCTTTGTCACATGCGACTGAGCCAGTGGTTTCTCCGCAGGGGGTAAACCACGGATTTGACGCATAGCCCTCGCTCCCGCTCGTTATAAATAGAGGCGGTGGATTTCGCCAGCGCGCGCGCGCGCGCGTCACGATTTCGGAAGCTCGCGTTGAGAGCTCGTTATTAATTCCGGTTGATTCTAATCGCCGATCGCGCGTTCGCATAAAGTCAGCAGAATATGACGATGCGGCGTAACGTGGCGGAGATAAAGACTTCTACCCGTCCGACGGGGAACCTTGCTCCACTTGAGCGAGAACTCGCGTCGCTTCGGCCGTCGCCGAGAGAGCGAATAAATTTGGCCGCTTCCGCGCGCACGAGGACGACACGTGGATGTTAAAGGCGCTCGTGCGTTTTAACGCGCCGCGCAATAAGATAAATTAATCGGCCGTTGGCGGAGAGGCAGAGAGCATATTTCTCGCCCGGCCGTCCGGCCGAGAGGAAGGCGCGCGGAGGCGCCAGCCATCCAGACACGCTCTATGTTTTCCTGCTCCATATCGTGCCTGTGTTTTCGTAACCCGGAATCTCGCGCGGGTCATCGGTTTTGGTTTACTGTCGTGCCGCACGGCGACGGCGACGGCGACGGCGATGGCGACGGCGGCGGCGCGGCGGCGGCGGCGGCGGCGACGCCGACGGCGGAAGAGAAGAGCCGAGAAGAGGCGTATGTTCAGCCGCTGTGAAAAACGGCACGAAACACGTGCTGCCGCTCTCAAATGCCTTTTTCCATGCGCCCGGTATATTATACGAGCCTGTGGGCGGTGGCAGAATTTTTCCTACCGAATATACACACGCACGAACGCCGGTTGCGCCGGCGGAATTTTTCTCGACGAGCCTCTCTCTCTCTCTTTCATTCTCTCTTTCCCGAATTTATCTCTCCTTCGCTGTTCTTCTTTCTTCCTACAGATTTATGCACGCGCCGAGTCTGCCGATGAAGCTTCAAACATTTTCACCGCGACGAGACTCGCCAGCGTCTCTAATCACGTTCACGTCGCGTCAGCGAATACGCGGCTGCGTATTCCGAACTGTTATCGATTATTCGACTAATTCGCGCTTTCGACACTCCGTGAATCACCGTAACGCACGATATATCACTTCATAAATCATATCGTATCGTATTACATCGTACTCAGACGCAACGGGGGTGCCCGAGAAACGACCAGCGAGTTCTGCTCTAATAAATGCTGAGGCTTCCTCCCCGAGCTCAGTGTACACATCCCTCCGCGCAAGGGGAGGACTCGCCCGACATCTTCGCGGTTCCCTAATCACGGAATATTCCGCTGCCCCATGGATACCTCAGATTCCGAGGATCTCGGGGTGCTCACCGGCGCGGCGCCGCGCCGTGCGAATGGCGCAGGGTGTACGGGTGCGGATCGATGATTACCAACGAGCGGCCCGCGTAAATTCGCAATCGAGCGCTCTCGCCGGCGGGGGTGCGCTCTCGTCGAGCGAGCGGCGAGGAGAGACGCAACGGCAGATGCGGGCTCCTCGAGAAGTCGTAAATCGCGCATTGTTCGCCGTCCCTCGTCACGTCGCGAATCGGGCCGCGCGTCGGTCGATGAAA
The DNA here is from genome assembly GCF_003227715.2 of Harpegnathos saltator. NCBI lineage: Eukaryota > Metazoa > Arthropoda > Insecta > Hymenoptera > Formicidae > Harpegnathos > Harpegnathos saltator. The sequence continues at coordinate 232,142 of NW_020230535.1, read as the reverse complement.
ACGCGGGCCGGTCTTGGCGCGGGGACCCGTCGTCGTTCGACGTCGACGTCGACGTCGACGTGCTCGACGTCGCCTCGGAAATTTGTGCTCTCCTGGCCCTCGAAAAACGGCGCTCGAGTGCCGGCGCAAACGAACAGCGGGAAACGCGGCGCGTCGCAGCCAGCCTGTCTCTCTCTCTCTCTCTCTCTCTCTCTCTCTCTCTCTCTCTCTCTCTCTCTCTCGCGCGCTCGCGAGGCTGGAGCAGGCTTAATCGGCACGCAGCCGCGGCATTGTGCGCGCACAATCGGCCGTGCGCTGCGTTCTCGAGAGGTGAGCGCGAGCGAGCGAACGAGCGCGAGCGCACGCGATGAAAAAGCACCCTCGACTATCGGTCCCGATTATCTTCCCTGTCCATCTAATGTCTTTCTCTCGGCGCCCCGCTCACAATCCGCGATCGTTAAACGGAATGAAATAGCGCTCGCGCGCGCCCGTCTTTTTTCCTCCGCGGAGATACAAAAATGCGTTCCTTCTCGCGCGCAAGCCGCGGCGCGTCTCTCTCTCAGCCGATGCGCCGCTCGTGTAAGTCGCGCGAATAATGCGGTCGTCTCGCGGTTTCCCGCGGCTTGGAGAAAGCCGCGAGTGCGCGTGTACCTGTATCCGTTCGGATCCGAAAAGTCCCGGCTCTGCCGAGATGGAAATCGGGAAGAACGGTTCGCCCGCTCGCGCGTCATAAATAATCCCACCGGTGTGGGTGGAGAGGTAACCGTCTCTCTATCACCCCTCTCTCTCTCTCTCTCTCTCTCTCTCTCCCGCACTCTCGGAATATATTAAAAGACGAGAAAGCTCGAAGGAACATATTAAGCGCGAAGAATGGCGAAGTTGGCTTTGTCTCGTTTAAACTTCGCCGATCGATCTCGACGCCCCCTGCCCCCTACCAAGGCCGACCGGAGGGGACTCAAGTGTCTCCCTCAACCCTTCGGGAATCGGCGACAGGACCGCTCTTCTTGAGCATACTATTAAAACGACATTAAGATTCGTTCGAGCGTCGCCGCTCGGTTGAGGAGAACGGAAGATCGACTGATTCCCCACGTCGATCCCGACCGATCGTCAATTGCTCTCGCGACAGATCCCCTAATTGTTTTCTAATTAGCGCACCCGGTCATTAATATAATCGCCTTAATAACTCGCGCGCGAGAATCGACTCGAACCGGCGGATCCATTAATCTACCGTAGACGTCGCGGTAGGTTCGAGAGTCGCGCCCGGCGGAATTTCCAAAACGAGCACGCCGACGGAAGCGAGCCGCCGGCAGCACAGCAGCGGCTCCGTATCGCCGTCTCCGTTAATATCGCTAATAATATGTCATCCGAACGGTCCGTAGAATCTCCTCTCGGCTCTTATCCGCCGCGCGCGTATCCCGTTATCGAATAATCGCGCGCTCGCCATCCGCGGCTTCGGCGCGGCGCTGCATGGTAATAAATACATTGCAGCCTTCGCGAAACTTAACGAGGCTCGCATAGCGCGCGAGCGAGCGAGCGACGCGAGCGAGCGAGAGCGTCGCGATTTCGAAACGGCTGAGCTAAAGACTTCGTAACGATTACGCTCGCGATAAGAAGACACGGCAGCGGCGGCGGCGGCGGTGACAGCCACGGCGAGCGCAAATTTATGACGAAGAGATGGAAAATATATAATTGCGGATGAGGCGGAATTTCTCTCCCTCTCCCCCCCCCCCTCTCTCTCTCTCTCTTTCTCTCTCGGTGTTACGGATGATCGGCGCGGTTGCTTTTAGTCGACGCAACGACGATGACTCCCTCTCGTAATATCTCGCGTGCGTTCAGCCGCCGGCCGTTATCACACGGCGATTGTAAAATAAGAGAACTCACCGTCTCCGAAGAAACGCGTCGTCGACGACGGACAACGTACAATTTAACAGCGCCAACTACATAATTTCGTTGCGTCGCATCTCTATCTCTGTCTCCCGTCCGTCTCTATCCCCCTCCTCTTCTCTCTCTCTCTCTCTTTGCTTTAACGCATTCTTCAACAACAATCTCGTAGTTTCTCAAGCCGCGTAGAAAGGAGCCTACAGGTAGTGCCGTTGGAGATTTGGACCAAACATCCCGGTGAATTCTTTGAGGAAAGGATCACCCCCGTGCTCTCGGTCGAGTCGTAACAATAAGCTTTTCTCTCTCTCTTGCCCCCTCTCTCTCTCTCCCTCCCTCCCTCTCACCCTCGCTAGCGCGCGCGTTCTACGCCGAGGACGTGATTTTCTGCGTTTCTTGTTGACGGTTTATCCCGCATTCGTTCGACCGGTCGCGGCCCTCCCCCACGAGGAGCGCGAGATCCGAATGAATAACTTGAATGGCATCCTACGTCGGGAGGACTGCCCTTTCTTTCGGTCCTCGGCCCTTTTCACGAGACATTCTACGGAGAAGCGGCCATACGCGGGGGGAGAGATGGTGCCTTGAATGGCCCATCTCAAGGGTCTTGAGTTTCAATGCATCGTCCGATCCCGAGGCCAGAAACGAGCGAAGGGGGAAGCGAAGACAGAAAGGCGGGGGGAGGGGGAGAGGGGGGCAAGGAGGAATAAAAAAATCAAGCGAAAGGCCTGAGACTGACAGGCCCGTCGGGGATTCGTCAGCCGGGATATGATTTCGCTCCGTTCGCCGACAATTTTGACGTGCCGCGCCGCGCCGCGCCGCGCCGCGTAAACTCGCGCGTGACGTTTCCGCGCGATGTGAGAAAAATCTGATCTCGACGTATCGGCCGAGCTCCCCCCCCCGCTCGATGCGACTTTGTCGCAGCTACTTGGAGTCTAGGAGAAAGAAAAAAAAGTGGAAAGCTTCGGATGAATAAACGTGACAACGGACGGATCGAACTCTCATGAACCGAATTCGGTAGCAGGAAACCGAAGTTTCGTCTCGCTCGTCGCCGAAAACGCGTTTGGCTCGTCACGTTAATTCCGGCGATCCTTCTTCCGCGCGTTCTTCTTCTTCCCTCCTACGACGAGCGTATCGTCCGAGCGATCGAGATTCCTCAGGTCGATTGATTGGGCGCGTTTCGCTTCGCGGACGTTGATTTCGATGGGAAACAGCCGGAGTATCGGATAACTAATTTTCACGTCTGCGGCAAGACGCAGGTGCGGTGGGAGGGAAGAAGCGATGGAATCGTTCAATAATTACCGAGCATTATCTATTCGTATTTTCCAAAGGATTACCCGTCGTATCTCCCGGCCGATCGATATTTCGTCAGCGCCGCGCGCTGCCGTGGGGACGGCTAGAAGCCGCGGTTTAATTATCTGCGAGATGTCCCCCCCTCATGATTCGAGGGGACTCTTCTAATGGCGCCTACGATGTCAATGTCCGTGACGTCGTTGCAGGCCGTGTTTTCGAGCGGCGGTGGCGCATTTAGCCTCGCAAGAAGAGCAAAAAGGCCGTACGTTTACGCACGCACGCACGCACGCACGCACGCACGCACGCACGCATGCACGTACGCACACACCCAGACACACCGACACGCGCACACGCGCGATCGCAGCGGGCTTTAGGGAGCGCTCGGTTATGGGTTTACGCGGTGTGTACGACACAACGATGGACGTAATTTTCATCGTCGGCTCATCGCGGTAATGGGAGAAACCACGTAAGGTTGGTGAAGAAAAAAAGGGAGAGAGAGAGAGAGAGAGAGAGACAAAAAGGAAACGCCGGAAAGCAGAGGGATGCTGCGGAAGGAGAAGAGCAGAAAGGGGGACTCCGAAACAACACAAGGCAGGCCACGTGGCCATTCCGCCCCCTCACGGCTTCCCGCATCTGCCCCCCGCCGCCCCCGTGCCGTCCTCGGCGTGCCACTCTCTTTCTCTTTCTTTCCAGCGTACGGAGCGGCAGTGTGCAACGAAACGCGCACACGATGACGAGAGGAGGCCATGCGTCAGAGAGGAAACACATGAGTCCCTGTCATCTGGCCAGCAAGTGGTCGACGCGACTCTAGAAGAGCTACTAGGCGACCCGAGCGTGCGTCACAAGCGAGAGAGTTGTTTTTGGAACACGACTCGACGGCACGATACGCGTGCAGAGGCCTCGAAAGCGAGGATTGCCGGTCGCCGGCGGGACGGGACGGGACGGGACCGGAGTGTTCCGTGAGTCAAGTCTCGGAGCGAGTTTGCCGAGAAAAGCGGGCACTTGTAGAGCGAGAGAAGCGATCGCGGCCGATGGTCCACCTCTCCAGAGGAAGTTCTCTTCCTTCGCGAGCTGCCGACCGCGACGCCACTCGCGCCCGTCGATGACACTTTTTCCCACGTCCACTTGATCACTCGTGGTGGTGGAGGCGACTCTGTCCTGTCAACCGAGGGAGAGGCTCAGAGGCTCATTCTCTAAATTCGTGTAACGACTGTTTTGAAAAACGAGCGTAAATTGGAACTGAATCTTCGCTTTTGTTCAGCGGCGATGGACAAACCGGGGGCATCTCGGTTGAAGACAACCGAGTCCCCAAATTGTCACCGCGTGTCAAGTTTGTTCCCGATACCGGAGATCTCGCTTCGCTTCCGATTACGCGCGTACGATTTGTTCATCGTCGCGGCGATACGACCGAATTTTATCGCTGCGAACGTTCAATCGTGTCGAATCGGACGGATTTTGCTCTCCGAGAAATTTACCAGAGAGCTACCCGTGAGGTCGGTTCTCGCGAGCGAAGGCAGATAGACGTGGGGGGCAGGCAGAGGGGGCGCGCGTTTTATCAATTTCGTAGCTTAATTGGACTGTTTCATCCGGACGGTGAATGACGCCTCGTAAACGCGGTCGTTTACCCCCCCGTCAAGTTCACCAGGTGTAGGAAGTTCAATTCCGGGGTGATTTAAATTCACGCAATTAACCCAAATCTGAATGGTAATTTTCACGCGCCGCCGCCGAATATACGTCAAAATCACGCCATCAAAAGCGTCATAGGGAGCGGGAACAGGAAGGGAGCAGGATGGGGAACGGGGGTATATCTTCCCGGCGGTTCCTGCGTTCATATGCATCAGACGCACCGAGTCGTATCTGATCCCGTCATTCATTCCCGTTTTCGTATCCACGTGGGTAATTCTGTTAACTTTTTAACGATCGTCACGTCCGCCCTTTCTATCTGACCCATCTTTCCGCTGCGTAACGTGTCGCTGTAACAATCGTCTGAATTAAAGATGGGTACGAAACACGGACCCCGCCATATTAATCGTGGCCTCTTCCTCGTTCTTTCTTCCCTTTTCCTTTTTCATTAACGCGCGTCGTTCGGACGGAACGATGCGGCGCTCCGACTAAAAGCAAAGAAAAAAAAAAAAGAAAAGAGAAAGAGAGAAAAAAGGAGAGACAGAAGAGGAAGAAAAAAAGTATACAGAGGCGCAGAAATTCGACGGAACAAGTGTGCAGCGCGTCCCGCAATTCGGCGCGTGACGAAACTCCGCGAAAAAAGTTCGCGATGTATCACGATGAAAAAGAACGATGAGACATTCGCGAAATTATTATATATTCTTATGTTGCTTCCTCCGCGATCGCCTCGCGTTAATTCGCATCCTATTTTCGCGCGCAATTTTCTGTCGGGAGGAGTAAATCTGCGTAAGCTCGCGGAGAAATCGACTCCGTTTCTACGAAAGAGCGTACGATTGGGAGGAGACGCGCGCGATTGTCCGCCATCGTTTCCCGCGGACGCGACATACCCGACGTCAATATGTGTATGTGTGACGGGATTTCCGCGGTATCGCACACGCACGAGAGATGTATTATTAGCACCTCCTTTTGACCGGCGTGTTACGAATCGCGCGGGCGCGCGTGCATGTAAGTGGTACAACGCACACACGCGAAGCAGCCGCGATGGATATTAGTCAGCCAGCGAGAAGACCATACGGGGGCGAGCGGAACGACGAGAGGGCAAGGGGCAGGGGAAGACGAAGATGGAGACGAGAGAGAGAGAGAGAGAGAGGGGCCGTAGAACTTGCGCGAGATGGCAGCTTCATAATTGCTTTTAGCTGCGTAGTATGTGCCACTGTCAGCTGTTCCCTTATTACGATGATACACTCCGCCCGCGTCTTCCTCTCTGTTCTTCGCTCGCTCTCTCTCTCCCTCTCTCTCTCTCTCTCTCTCTCTCTCTCTCTCTCTCTCTCACTCCTCTCCTGGTCTCAGAGTTATATGCACCACTCTGTCTTCATCGCCACGAAATAAACCTGCGGCTCACGGTCCGCTTCCGGGGGGGACACAATGCATACGAATCCGCAAACATCATCACGAGACGGAGAGAGTATCGGCAAACACACACGGCGACAACCCACCCCACCTTCTCCCCTTCCCCCACTCCGCTGGCCCATGGCAACCAAACGTGGGGGGAACTGGGTGCATTACATCTATTAGGGGACAAGTTTTTTTTCCGGTAGATAAATCCTGGTGGCGACGTGTCGCTCTTCCAATAGGACCGCGTTGTTTTTCTCCTCTCCCCGCCCCTCTCCTCTTGTGTGTGCTGGCTTGATCTCGACGGCTGAATAATGAAATAGCGAGCCGTATTATCGGCGATTCGAATCTCTCTGCGGAGAGAGGATGCTGCGGCTGCGAAGAAGGCTGCGATGTGTTTCGATGCGCTTTCAATCGAAAATAAATTTAACTCGATCGCGTGCGCAGACTATTATTATGCGGCCTCTATTAAAGGGATTAGTTCTGTGAGCTATGACGAGGGGCTCACAAGAAATCTCGCCCCCTCGCCCTATTATGGATTCTCATGTATATTTGTGTGTCACTATTAATATTTCATCGCGTTCTCTCGGTTCGGAGGCTAATTAAAAATAGCTCGGATCGTTATCGCATAAAGAGCCAAGCGGCGCGCGCTTCGACATCGACTTCTTGTTAATTATGAAGCGGGGAGCTGTCCCGCGGCAGAAATTAATGGTTATAACGAGGAGATCCGAGGGATATATCCATAGAAGAAGATATATTTCCGGTGAGTATCTCCCTCCCGAAAAGGTAATATCTCATTCGCTCGGGCTCATCCCTCGCTCCTACACGCGAAGGATTCCGCTATTGAGGAAATAATTGACTGATTAAGCTTCCAGAAACCGCCAGAGTCGATGGCTCAACGCAATGCCGTTATCATGCGGGGATTCCTCGGGAGGCGGACTAATTAGCGTTACGACTATCATCGATGACTAGTTTTATGTAATGTTGACAAATAATATATCATTCTTGTTGAGAGAGAGAGAGAGAGAGAGAGAGAGAGAGAGAGAGAGAGAGCGCGCGCTCAGATTACGCAAGCTGTAAAAATGCCTTGCCGGCAGCTCCTCCGCGAGCGAATGAAATTAGGAAAAATGGTTTTTCCTCGATATTTTTATCCGCAGCGCCGCGCTCGTTTGTTCGCCGCCCTCGCGGCGCTAATGACCTCGCGCCTGCTTTGACACGTGTAGCGCGTTACAGGCCAAATTTGAGAAACGTCCGAGCATCACGTAGGCACCGGCGTGGCCGTGAACGCCCGCGAGAGCCTCGGCCACCCTTTAATCTTCGTTAAAACGAGCCGCACGTTCGTGCTCCTCCGGCTCTAAGTCGAGAACCGGCGGCCTTGATTAATCGTCCGGCTAATTGAGAAATAAGTACTTTTGCATCCACCGGTTCGCACCTACACGTCGCACCGCGCGGCGCCGCGCCGCGCCGCGCCGCGTCGGCCGGGCATAATAATCGCGGGGGCGTGCTCGCACGACCCGAAAGCCGCATTAATAAGAAAACGAAGAACGCGCTTAATGATCTTAACGATGCTGCTTTGTGGCGCACGGCCGGAGTTTCCCATGAAGCGGAGAGAGGTGTCGGTTGACGCGACACGTGTGCTCACCGACGCCGCCACGTGGCGATTCTCGAGGGGATGCTAAATGCACGTGACCTCGTCATTGTATCGGCGCTGGAGCAAAGGGCCGACGTGATTTCGAGGGTGGTTACCCGACGACGGGCTCGAAATTCGTATACCCAACTCGTCGTCCTCGTCGTCGTCGTCGTCGTCGTCGTCGCCGAGAAACGTGCGCGAAACGTGTGTATACAATTCACCTCTACATTAAATCCCGCGTTGAATATATATCTGACTCGGACAATCGACAATCGACCGCGAACGGCAGGAGAGAGGGGCAGAGTGAGCAGGGAGAAGTGCACAGCGCGGGGAGGCAAGGGGAGGAGATATTAATTTCGCGGAAAAGGAAACGGCGAGGAGGATCCCCCTCCCGAGTTGCATTCTGCTTTTCACCGTGGCCGCGTTCTCCGTTATCTCGCGCTAACATCGCTGCGCGATCGCAATCCGCCGCGTCCGTTATTATTATTGTGATGATTATTATTAAGAAGAAATTGTATGGTAAATTTTATTACACGCGCGCGCGCGCGATCCCGCACCGCGATCGAAGAGAGTGCGCTCGCGGCTGGATAACAACGCGGCCAATTCGTACGTCGCAGTCCGCGCGCCGCCGAGTGGTTAACGCCGAGTGCGTTATGCATGTGCATACATTACGAGCAATCTCGCGCCATGAATTTTTATGCGCGTATTATTGCGAAACGCCGCATAACCGCGAGACGTTCCCACCGGACACGGGCTCCTCGCCGGGCGAGATCCTCCGCGTATAATCAGTTCCAGGACGTTCTCGTGCAAACAGTAGCGCACGCACGCGCGCGCGCGCGCGCGGGGCATTTATCACGTTCCGCGAGTCCCGCGCGCTTTTCTGCCACGAGGACGGCGCCGAAGTAGCCCGCAGATCCGACGGTCGGACGATCGCGAGGTGCCGATCGGCCGAGCCGGTGACAGGAAACGGTACGACCGTCGGCGATCGTCGTCGAGCGGCGCGCGGTCCCGTTGACGAGGCAACGCTCTCTCTCTCTCTCTCTCTCGCGAGAGAGAGAGAGAGAGAGAGAGAGAGCGATCCTCGAGCGACTCCGCGCGCACCCGCGCGCGTGATAAAGGCCCCACGATAGATAAATCGCTGCATGTATGAACGATCGTTGAATAATAGCCGGACCGATCCAATCTGTCATTCGTTAACCGCCCTCCTAACTATGATAAATGAGCCTGCGAGAGCGTGCATGGCACGGTATGTGCGCCACCGATTATACATAGACCGTGCCGGTCTATCTTCCTCGCGTATCTCGCCCGATCCGGCCCGGCCCGGCCCGGCCCGGCCCGGCCCGGCTCGATCCGATCCGATCGCCGCGCGATCGAATGAGCCCGCGCGCCGATTGATGTAAATCAGACAACGATCGCTTAATAACGCCCGCCTTTTTGCGCCGCTCCAGTGCGTTGAAACACGGATCGATGCACAATCGCATGAGCGGCCGAGCCCGAAAGCTACGAGCCGATTCTATGCCGGGGGAAGGGGGCGGGGAGGAGGGGATACTCCGGTTCTCGCGCTCGAGCGTCGAGCGCGAGATAATTCGCAATCGCGAGACGGACGGTCTTCTCTCGGCCTCGCAGATCGATCGCAGGTGCGCTGCTCGCGAAGGTTGGAAGGAGAGGAAGATCTGGAAACTAGCAGGCGCGTAAAGACCGCAGAGAAATATCTCTCGGTCGTCTGCCGAATAAGAATAGCGTGAAATTTCCTTGTATTTTTTTCGCCTTTGCGAAAATTACCGAGGCTCGCGACTTGAGCTTCAGCTGGAAGCGCGGGACGATCTGTCAGGTAATACCTGCGAGATTGCTTTTGGATTCTGTGAGAAGAGACCGAGAGACGATTGCTTCGCCATCGCCATCGCGTTACGATTCTCCTCCGCACGAGCGCGGAGGCTCGCTTCGTCGTGACATTGAATTTTGTCCAGCACGTCCATCGCAGTGGTCTCGTTCTCGATCCGATCCGTTCCTTCCCGACTTCCAACTTCCAAAGACCCGCCGCCAGTCCGACGTTGCCCTCGCGACGCAACGTCGTGGGAGAAACCCCTCGCGACTCCGGCTGAGACTCGAGATTGATTCTTCCGATTTTCTGGCCGCGCATCACGAGGCTAAACGTATTAGCGAGGATTTTTCACGGACGCTCGCTGATCCGTATCACCAGTGGAAGCGGATACTTCGTGCCGCGCAGTCCGGCCAACCGAGGATCGCGGCATCTCCTTCGTTTCAAAATCCACTCTCAGATTTATAACTCATACTATGCTTGAGCGAGCCGCGACGCGAACCATGGCGAATTACATCCCTCGGCAATAACGACGCGGGCTTCGATTTGCGGATAGCGAAATATCAAGAGCCGCTCGCTGGCCGCGCTTGATTTACTCCCGGTAACCTTATAAATCATCGGCTTCTCGCAATCGGCATCGAGTCATCTCTCTCGCTCTCGTTCTCGCTCTCTCTCTCTCTCTCTCTCTCTCTCTCTCTCTCTCTCTCTCTCTCTCTCTCTCTCTCTCTCTCTCTCTCTCTCTCGTTCTCTCTCTCTCTCTCTCTTCTCCTCTCTCTCTCTCTCTCTCGTTCTCTCTCTCTCTCTCTCTCTCTCTCTCTCTCTCTCTCTCTCTCTCTCTCTCTCTCTCTCTCTCTCTCTCTCTCTCTCTCTCTCTGTCTGTCTCTCTGTCGATCGCTGGCCCGCGCGTATCCTTCGTTTTCGTGTTTTGCCGTCGAGGTGCGCCTTTCTCTCAACGCGAACCAAATGTCAGAGAGCCCTCCGCTCCGTGAAGATCCGACTCGACGGGCGACTTTTTACGGCGATTCGGGCAAACTCTATGGTTATTGCAGAGTGTATTTGCGGTCGTTTACGTGAAATGATGAAGCCGCGCTCTGCCTACGAATAGACACACACGTGCACACGTGCACCGCTATCCTACGCAGATCGGCAGACCGTATAAAGTATAATGATATAATTTCCGTCAGAACGAGAACCCTCCATTATCTATTCTGCTAGAAAACTTATAAGCAACAAGATCAACAGGAGCCTAATCGCAGGTTTGGCTGGTGTACCTTAGGTTAGCCTCACGGAGAATTTAAATAGGATAAAAAAATCCAATCTAGATCGGCATTCAAAGACAAAAGCCTGGCGGCAGAATGTCTTAATTTCGGCTGACAAAAGTGGATTTACTCCGCGATATTCTTCAGACATTCGCTCGCTCGCTCGCTCGCTCGTTCGCTGACGAGCATTTATCCTACGTCCGGGATCTCCGTCGCTCGGGGATCAGCGAGACGTGTTGATCCCCGAAGATGCCAATCAGCGGCTCGTGGAGCAACACCGATAGATCATTGGCGACACGTTGGTCACTCTGCCTATCGTGACAGTTAACGCGAAGAGGACCTTCTCTCGCGCACAAGTTGAAAGGACGTATATATTATCTCGCAGGAGCATCGCATTAAGGTAGCCTCGAGGGATTCGTCCTCGAACATGCGAGATCTCCTGACCTCCCGGCCATCCTTCTTTGCTTAGAGATGAATAAAATTGCCCTTTAAGGCAAATTCCCCGGGAGCAGTGGCGCCGTGCGCATTCGTCACAACCCTTGTCAGCCCTTTCAGATCCACCCTTATCGAAGCGGAACAACGTTCGATAACCGAATACATTTGGAGCGAGACTCGCGCGCGCGCGCGCGTCGTCGTCGTCGTCGTCGTCGTCGTCTCCGAGCTCTTCAAGATTCCATAAAGAGATCGCGTCGCGGCGACGTGGTTCTCAGTTTCTTCAACGGGACTAATCCTCCGTAGAATTTTGCCGACGCTCTCTGCGATGCATCCCGGACACGTCACGGTGGCCACGCTTGAATTTACCATTCGCGCGACGAACTTGCCAGCCTCCACGCGAATCCCACCGTGATTAATTACCGTCGTCGAGCGACCGGTCGATTCTGAAATTGAATCCCGAACGGAGTCGAGTTTCAGCGCCGATCCTCGTCATTATATCCCGATTGCAGTGAAATCCATTTTCGACGAACGAGCGCGAGTAGCCGGCCTTTCCCGCTCTACCTCTCTGTCCCTCTTTCTCCCGAAGCGCGTTCTGATTAGGTTCGCAATCTCCCTCCTCCCTCCCTCTCTCTCTCTCTCTCTCTCTCTCTCTCTCTCTCTCTCTCTCTCTCTCTCTCTCTTTCTCTCTCTCCTCGCGAGTCGAGGAACAGAGACGTTTGACGTACCACCCGATACAAGGCGAACGCCCGTGTTCTCCTTCGGGAGAACATCGTTCTGCCAGCGGTAGCGACAAGACCACGCGTCGCGAAGGGCCTTAGCATACAATGGCGAGAGGAGACCCGCCGGGTTGGCAAAGAGCACGCGGCAGTAACTTTACTCGCCCGTACGTACCAACACCGAAATATAATACGCGCTTCTCGCAGATACATAATGCAAAAGGTGAGCGCACGAGCGAGCGAGCGAGCGAGCGAGCGAGCGAGTGCATGCAACGACTCGCTGTATACCCAGAGAGATAGATGAATAGATAAATCAATTTATTACGCCGCGAGATATCTCTCGAGATCGGGTGTGTGCGCCGCGCGTAAATATGTAGAATGTTAAGCAGCGCGAGCGAGACACGCATCGCGATCGGTAATACGCGCGCGACTAAGCGCGCGGGATTAAGTGTCCGGCCGAAAAGCACGAGCGACGAGAGACAGAGAGAGAGAGAGAGAGAGAGAGAGAGAGAGAGAGAGAGAGAGAGACTCGTCGCCGCGGCTGCCGGCTATCCTCCATCTCGAACGGCGCAGCGAGATCGCGAATCTCGCGAGACGTGAGAAGCAGCGGAACGCACTTCCGAGATTGTTTCCGACCGCGACGGCGGAGTTCTCTCTCTCTCTCTCTCTCTCTCGTTCTCTCTGCGCACGCGTGTCGTCGTCGTCGTCGGAAATTATTCATCGCCCGATGTTCCCGGTGAGCGCGTTTCGACGACGCTCGAAACGAGCCGCAGCTCGTGATCAGCTCTCTTTAAGAGCCGGAGAGCAGCGGCGATTATCGCCGACCTATTTCCGGCGAGAGGAAAAATTCTTAATAAAAAGATGTGTTATGCGGGGCCACGAAAACGCCCGTTCCTCCGTCTCCTTCTTCCTGGTTCTACCGCGCGTTTATCGCACGGTATAAAACGCGTCGTAACATACATAAGTTTGTGTAAGTTTTACGAGAAATTGCAAAACCGGATTCGCACTTCGGACCGCTCGCTAGTTGTAACGAGTTAAAGCACGAAGGGAGAGAATTTTACTTTCGCTTCGAGACGACCGGCGCGCACGACGTTACATTTGTAATCGCGATGCCATTCGGAGAAAAACTCACACACGTCCGACGTTTGACTCTCAAATCTGAATATCTCGCGTTTCAGGTAACGACTCTTGCACGGTCTTGCTCGGTCTTCCACATAGTTGTCGACTTAGGGCCCGGGAGATGCAAATGGGACGGTAAACGCGCGACGAGTCCGCTATCGCGCTTATACCGTATCTCCCGTAAGTGTAGTATATCTTTGACAAACGGATAATTAGCTGAATTTTAGAGTCCCGTGTAAAGAGCCCACGATATCCGCTTTACGTCGCCTGCGCGAGGCTAAATTACGTATTTCCAGGCAGCGACATAAACGCGACGACTGCGCCGCGCGCGAGTAAAGCGACCGGAGAGAACCGCGGGGTGTCGAAAGTCCGCCCATATCCTCCGCATGAACGCTCGCTTCTGCTCGCTCGCTCGCTCGCTCGCTCGCTCGCGCTATCTGATTGCAGGCTGCTTTCGCGCGCGGCGGAAGCCGTTCTCTCTCCCGGCTTCGCCATCGACGCTGGGGAACGGCGCGCGCGACGAAGATACGGCGCGCCTCCGAGGCGAGTTATCCGCGAGATTTATGCCCGGCTCCGCCGAGAGCTTTGCGCTCGCCCGCGTCGTCTAATGAAGCGATCGACCCGGACTTTGCGCGGACTTCCGAGTTCGCGCGAGGCCCCGCGACCGATTCTTTCGATTTCCTGCTGTCCGGCTGCCGCGTGAATTCCCGTCGAGTAAGGTAAACGCCGCCCAATGGCCGGACACTTTGAATGAAATATCTACTATTTATTTTAACAATAATGAATGAAAGTAATAATTATTGTAAAAAAAACTGCAATATTTGACGGTCAGTTGGAGAAAAATATACTCAATTTCATACTTTTGTATTAAAATAAAAATTAATTAAATAAGTATGCACCTACGGCTCGGCAAGATAATGGTCAATCGTTAATAAACTCGTTAAGAGTTGGCATTTATATTTATTTATATTATTTCCCGTTAGCACATATTGATTTTCTAATTACAGTCAGAAAAGTGGGACAGAATTATATCCGAACATTGGGCCATGATCTAATTTCAACTGTCCGGTCACTGATACATTAATGTGCTTCATTACTCGTGTAAATATTTCATTAATAATAAATATATGCATTGGTTTAAATTATTTTTTTCTACTTAAGGGAATCTTAAGTTTTCGAATAAATGCAAATATTTACATCAAAACTATTCTTAATATTAAATATTTTATATAATATTATTTATGTTTTATGACGACCTATGCTTAAACGTCTGATTACTGGGACATTTACCTTACGTAGAAGCTTGCTTGATGATCGAAATACGGTCAAAAAATACGGCGAAGTGGAAGAAAAATACGGGAAGAAGTGGAGTTTCCGTCTCGTTTTATCGAATGCGACATTTTATACGACAGTCTCGAATTCTTAAATGCAATAAACTGTCTTATATGCAACTTAATGAGCGCGTGGTATTACAAGTTACAACGGACGACAATTGCAGTATTTCACGTATTAACGAGCGGTTTGACAACGCTGACGTTTCTAATTTATCAATTTCAAGCGATTGATTCATCGCAAAGTTTTGATTTATCGAGCACGGAGGGGATTTTTGGGGATTCTAAGTCTATTTCCTTCTCCCTCTCTCTCTCTCTCTCTCTCTCTCTCTCTCTCTCGTCGCGGAGAGGAATCCAACGAAGTTTCCTTGCGCCGAGGGACTCGTGTCGAGCACGCCGGTTCTCGCGTCTATTTCTGTCAGCGACAGCGAGATTTTCTCACCCTTTTCTCCCGTCGGCGACGAGAGCCGCGCAAGGACGGATCTTGTCGCTCGGCGGATCTCGAAAGCCGCTTCTCGCGGTTTGCTGCTTCCTCCGACGACCACGTGTTACGCGTGCGCGCGCGTGAAAATAGAAACCCGCCGCGCACGATCGTGACTGCGCGCGAAGGACGGCTCGGAGACAATCATTCCGAAGCACTTATCACAATTTAAAGAGAAAGAGAACAAGAAAATACTCTCTGTCTCTCCGCGCAGACTCCGGTGTTCCCGCGAGTCTCGGGCTCTCGAGACGGCGAGAGGGAAGTCGCGCGTCCATCGCGCTCCGCGCACGACTCGCGACTTCGAACATCGCCGCGGGCGAGAGCCACGGCCTGTCAAGTACTCGATTGACTCGCGAAGGACGCCAAGAATATCTCGCAAGAAGCCGCGGATAGTCGGAATCCAGCGGAGGAAAGTCGGAGGGCGCACTCACGGCCGCGAAGCGAGGCGGGGCGAGGCGAGGCGAGGCGAGGCGAGGCGAGGCGGAGCAGCCGTCATTGGCGATGCATGGGTTGCGTTGCGATCGCTTCCCATAACGCATCAATCTCGCGCGGGATCCCTCGGGAGCTCCGGCGAGAGCGGCGCCCTGTCCGAAGCCCGGCCGCGCTCATCCGTCACGGCCGGCACTCCCGAATACACGTACGTGGTTTATACGAGACGGCGACGCCGACGCCGACGCCGACGCCGACGGCGGCGGCGGCGGCGGCGGTTGCGATCGTGCGTGCGTGCGTGCGTGCGAGATTCGTATTATCCGCCGCCTGTATCACGATTGGGGGAGGAAAGCAGCGCGTGCATACGCACGGGGTATCGCACGACGCGCTATTACAGACCGGCTCTCTCTCTCTCTCTCTCTCTCTCTCTCTCTCTCTCTCTCTCTCTGAAAGAGAGAGAGAGAACATCCTTCCGCGCTGTTGTTCCGGTGTCATTGGGACGAGACAGTCGGCGGCGGAGCAGCGGCTAATAAGCGACGGCCCCGCCGGGGGTAACTGAACGCGACGCGGGGATTTCGCGGCGACTGACAGCGTCGTCGGATGCGCCTCGAACTTTCGCGCACCAGACTAACCGGAATAACCTCTTATTCGTCCTCTGTGACTCTCGTCGCTGAAGAAGTGAAATTTCGTTGCACGATGTTCCATCTTTTTCTCACCTTGACACCAGCAGACACCCGAGATTGGACGAAATTGCCGCTCGGGGAAAACGTAGGAAGCAAGGAGTGCACTGAACCGTGCTCGTTTCTTCGCGACACGTCGTCGTTGAGAGAATGAAACATTATTGCGTGACGTTCCCTTCTCTCCTGTTACCTCTTTTTACTCGGCACCCTGAACTGACATTAACCGTAATTATTACTCGGGGAGAGGTGGGTGGGATTGAAAGGAAGAAAGACAAGTGTGGATCTTGCGCAGCCATGTCCGTCGTATTGTTTTCTCAGCGGCGATATTTTACGAACCGCCCGCGGACTCGCGTGCCAGACGGACGGAGTGAAGTGACTTGATCGGACGGAATAATGGATCGAGCAATCTAAACTTTAGCGCTGCGAAAGGCTCGAAGCCCACGACGCGCGCGAAGGACACTCGGTGTGCATAATTTCGCATTACCCACCGCCAGATTATCTTCATTAAACGCGTCTGCGGTCGCGAAACTCTGTCTCCGCGAACGCAAATGCACGGCTGTGGATGTCGGCGGATAACGGTGGATTTATAGACCACCCGTGTAGAGAACCCGGCCACCGTCACCGCCGCCGCCGCCGCCGCCGCCACCGCTAACGAATATCTCTCGTAAAAGCGTCGTTCACCCTCATACTTGCAGGCGTGAGATGTTTTTATACGGGCGCTAAAGGGGAAGCTTTTCAGGAGCGGAGACTCGCGAAGCACATCGCGATTTAACTCCGCGAGTTACCGCGCTGATACGTAAGTTGCTGCTTCAATATTTCCCGAGGAGCGTTCTCGCGGAATGCCCGCCCGCCGTCGCCGTAAAGAACGAAAATAAAGATCAGCGGCGAGAAATTCTCATTATAAATGGAAATAAACGCTTGCCGCGATGAATAATGCATGGTGCGCTTCGCCGCTCGCTCGAATTGCGCCCGGGTGCTTTAAGAAAAAAAAAGCCATTTTCCTCCAGATATTTAAAATATGAGATATAGAAATATATATCTAGAGAGAGAGAGAGAGAGAGAGAGAGAGAGAGAGAGAGAGAGAGAGAGAGAGAGAGAAAGCCTGCTCACGTTCATTCTACCTCCACGCGTGTTTCCCTCGCCTGATTCGCCTCCCGTGTCGTCCTGTCTCACTATTTCTTCCTCGACGCGAACGGCGATTACGAATTCTTACCGGCCGGGCAAACTTACGACGACGTCGCGTATACACTCCGACGGCTCGATCTCGCCCGATCTCGCGTTTTTCTTCAATTAGGGAAAGGATCGGCCTCTCTCTCTCTCTCTCTCTCTCTCTCTCTCTCTTTGTTTCTCTCTTTTTCGGAGAGTTCCGCAGGCCGAGCAACGCGAGCGTACGAAGCGAAACCATTAACGAGATTTTAACGTCCGTTAAGAGCACACGAAGGATACGACCAGGGCCGGTCTTCTGTATCCTCCTCGCCGGCTCGGGGATGAACAACTACTCGTCGACCACCGGCCGCGGAATGAATCTTCCCCCGACTTTTACTCCTATTCGCAGTCCG
This sequence comes from Harpegnathos saltator, assembly GCF_003227715.2. NCBI lineage: Eukaryota > Metazoa > Arthropoda > Insecta > Hymenoptera > Formicidae > Harpegnathos > Harpegnathos saltator. The sequence goes on along the minus strand of NW_020230535.1, from coordinate 214,522 downwards.
AGCGCGCGAATCTACCCTCCGCATTTCGGCCGTTTCATCGCGGATCTTGGTAATCGCGTCTCACCAACTTCCGCGCCGCCTGCTAATCGGCTGTCTTAGGGATGTAACTTTCGCACGTCGCGGGAAAAATAGACGAGAAAGTACGAGAAATGAACTGTACGAACAAAGTCCTGCCGACCGAGATGAACAAGATTCACGTGGAGGCTTCACCGAAGCGCGTCTCTGTCGCACCGCGACGATACATGTACTTCGCCGATGAGCGAAGCCGGCGGCGGCCCTGTGGGTATCCCCGCGGTCAGGCTGCGTGTCGGCCGATTCGTCGATCGATTCTCTCCTTTCCAGAAATACGCGTATCGCGATATTCCGTGCACGAGGGTTGTTCTTCCTCCCTGCCCGGCTCTTCGCCCCCCCCCCCTCGCCTTGCCCCCCGGCGGGGCGTTGTATCGACTTGGTTGGCGCGCGCGCGCACGGCCTTTGCATATACGCGAGGACGTGAAACGCGCCGTTATCACGTTTGTCCTAATAACCTCCGTCCATACATTCGATTCCAGCCGACGTCGTTCCAACTGGCGAGAGAGCCGCCGCCCGGAGAAAAACGGTCCCCGCGATATCTCCCGATCGCCGTCACGTCCGCGCCCAACTGTATTCCTAAACCCGAGGTCCTTTTCGTCGCCCTCGTCCCCACCTGCCCTCCTGCCGTGCCTTCTCTCGTCTTTCTCTCCCTCGTTCGTGGGAGCCACGTCGATCTCGATCTTGTCTCAACCGCGCTGTATCTCGCGTCCCGCGGATCACAGTTACGATTGCCTATCTCGTGGCCTTCCACGGCTCGCACGAAATAGCAGCAGAAGCTTCGACGACGGACGCCTCGGAATACTAATTGCGGCCAGGCACGGCCCAAGTATCGCGAAGTCGCAAATCTCAATCAGCCGGAATGAGCACGCGCGACGGCGAGCCATTCGAAGTCGAGCGTATCTCTGGGCGATCGTAATTTTAACGGCGTACACTCTCGCTCGCCCGATTCGAAGTCAATTCCATTGGACTCTCCGCCGCATTTCTCGGGGCAGGGAAATTTCACTCCGAAGAAATTCGGGGCGCAATCGCAGACGTCGGACGTAAGAGTCTCTCTCGCTTTGGCTCGACAGACAAACTGGTCTTAATTGAGATTAATTTCTGGCAATTTCAGACTTGAAGCGTGTCGACTTTTTTTCCGTAAGAACCTTCGAGTGGAAAAACATTTGCTCTGCACGGAGAAAAATGTTTAGCTGGAAGCGAAGCACAGTATTCCGATGAAATTTTGACGATTCGAAAATTTTAATTGAGGCTACCGAAATTCTCTCTCAGTTCGAGTTAACCGGAAAACTTAATAATACTTTCCGAATCGTTCATACTTCAGCAGCAGAAATTGTTTCGCTCAACCGAGCATTTTTCTCTCCATGTATAAAGAGGGAGAGGGAGTGTCTCAGTTTCTCACGATTCAGAGCTTCGTCGCGGTTGTGCTTTGATCCAGCGACAACGATGCGCGGCGATTCGGCGGAACTCGGTTGATACTTCGCGTCCACGAGATACCGCGCGAACTTTCGCCGGTTACGCAAGTCGTAATCGCAGCACACGTGTGTTTGTGTGTGCGCGTGCGCGCGTGTACCGACAACATTTTGTAGGAAGCATTCCACGCGTCGGACTGGCTCCTCTCGTAGGTTGTAAAACCGCGAGCGCGGCCTAGGCGACCATCTAAAATAACAAACCGCTCTCGCTGGGGAAAGTGTAGCGAGCGCGAGAACGGCGTCTGTTAAAATTAAAACTCCCGGATTAATTTACCACACCCCACGCTCGCGCAGGCCCACCCGCCCCCCCATTCCCTCCCTGGCCGCTCCAGCAGCCACCCTTTGGCCGCTCCTGCGAGTACCGGGATTTGATAATATCAAGGGCGATCCGTGAGCGGAATAGTCAAGTGGTCGGCCGGTTTCGTTACGCGCGCGCGCGCGCGTCCATGTCTCGTAATAAAAGTCACCCTTCTCCCGTAATCTACGATGTCACGGAAAATTCGGACCATTAGGTATGTGGGGACTACGTGACGGAAATGACGACGAGGTAGCATGAATTAAAAGAGAAAAATTTCATCCCGACACACATCGGCCGCTGCCGCTGCCGCACGTCCCCCGTCCGGTGAGGCCTAAATTGGCGCGTTCAAGTGACGGCGATGGCGGCGAGTCGACGACGACTCATGGGAAAACACGTGCATTATTTTCCGCGTGCGTGATTCACGACGCGAGTCCGTCTCGCGCGATCGTCGAAGCGACACGTGTCAGATTTCGTCGAGCACGCCGGCGTTATAAATTTATCCGACAAATATATGTACACGGCACCGGCACGGTGACGGTGACGCCGCTAGGGAACTCGCTAGCGAGCGCGTTTACAAAGTAAGACTGACTGACATCTCTCCCGCTCGAAGGAGTGTCCCCTACGTCGATGAAACTCCGATATTTCCGCCTTTATTAGCTGCTCCGCTCGATTCGACGATATAAATCAAACTAGAGCTTCTACGTTTTAATTCATCGCCGCACGGAATAAGAGAAAGTGAGAGAGAGAGAGAGAGAGAGAGAGAGAGAGAGAGAGAGCGAGAGAGAGAGAGAGAGAGAGAGAGAGAGAGAAATCCGCCTTGTTTTTGCCGTTTCCCCGCGAACCGCGCAGGGTCGGTCCCTGCGACGATTTAATTCCATCTAGCACTCAGCGTGTTTCACTTAATCGAGGAGCGTTCTTTTTTTTCGTACGAATCGCCGTCCCCGTCCCAACGAACGCCGGCCGAAGTTTCTTAGTTACGACGAGAGAAACGACAAATTTCAAAAGGGGGTGCTAAGTATCCGAGATGGCCCGGGGAAACCGCTCGCCGCCGCCTCGTGAACGATGGCAGCCGGAGGGCAGTAGGGGGTGGGAGAGAGGAGGGGACGTGTGGGAGGAGTCTCTCTGGTGATTCAATTCGATACAATCGAGAGTAGATTTCCACGCTTCCGTAATATATTGCATTCGTGACCCTATGTTGCGACACTCTCCGCTCCTCCCCATTTGTCACCTCGTTAACACGCGCGCGACTTTGCAATCGGGGATGTTCTCGACCGCACATGCCGCACAAGCGCCATTGAACAAACGATTCGCGTTAATCGCGAACGTGCCTCGCCGGACGCTCGCTCGACGGAGCTCCAAATGCGACTCGACTCGCATCTCACGAGTCGATTTCGCGAGACTTCTATCTCGACGGACTTTCTCGACCGACGAATATCTCGGACGGGGAGCATCGCGCGCGGCTTCGCCGTCACTTCTTGCACATACGTATATATACGTGATGCAACAACGTACACGCACACACGATACACGATACCACGATCTCTCTCGCATGCGGTACTCAACTCTCTTTCTCTCTCCCTCTCCCTCTTCCTCTTTCCCTCGCTCTCTGTGTCTCTTTCTCTTCCTCCCTCTCTCTCTCTCTCTCTCTCTCTCTCTCTCTCTCTCTCTCTCTCTCCCTATTCACGATATTTACATCGGCGTACGTGGTACACCCGAGCGAGGTAAATTTGGGTGCAACAACCCGAAGTTATTATCGTGTCGGCTGAGCGTTGATCCCCATTTTTCAAAGTACCTACAGAGCTCGTCCGACCCCTCACGGCCTTTCAAAGGCTTCCCGAGGCTTAACGAGGGTAAAAGGTAAAATAAACAAGCCCGCGCAAAAGCCCGCGCCTGTCTCTCTCGCGCTCTTTTTCTTTCTGTCTCTCTCACTCTCTCTATCTCTCTCTCTCTCTCTCTCTCTCTCTCTCTCTCTCTCTCTCTCTCTCTCTCACTCTCTCTCTCTCTCTCTCCTTCCCTTCCTCCCCGTCTCTCTTTCTCTCTCTCTGTCTCTCTGTTTGTGTTAAACGCACAGGCGCGTATGCGTCGATACCGATACCAACATGGCGCGTAGGGCGCATGTGCATCCGCGCGACGGGCATGAAGGCACTTAGCTGATTGCCCGGAAATTGATCAGGAAAATTGGACGGACGATGGGGCGAACGAGCGGGCGGGCGCGAGCGGCCTTTTTTGTTGCCGGAAAACACGTTTCGGTATGATTTTTCGGCGTCGTGAGCGCGGAGGAACGAGCGATCGATGCCATTCGGCGCGCGCGCGCGCGCGCGCGCTCTCCGGCGGCGACGTGTATTTTCACATTTCCGCGTCGAGAACGATGCTTGTGGTTTTTGCACGTCCGGCACAGCGACACGCGCTGCTTCCGCGACGTATCTGTCCGATTTCCAGCGTCTTCGCCTCGTACGTCGAGTACATCGCGACAGCGCCGCGATGATCGCGTATCTGTGCTTGTCGGGCTTGTGGTCCCATACCGTCGAAAACGGTATCGAAGCGGTAAGAGATATCCGCGGCGAATACGAGCCGACGTCGCTTGTGAGTCGCGCCGCGACCTGGCCGGTTTTTATCTACTTATCTCGTATACGGGGGGATCGGCGAAAGCGGATTTCGCGCTATCGGAAAAATTGACGCGCGAGCCGCGGGGTTTCCGGTTTAATTCTCATATCCCGCCCTACCCCCCCCCCCCAGCCCCGGCGCAGTGTCTCGGCGAGTTTCATCCTATTTTACGGTGGCGCACTCAGCTGCGCGCCTTCTTATTGCGTCGCTGCCTGTCGATCTGCGTTCCGAATAAAAAACGTCAGAGCCAGAAACGATGTTTTTCTCTCTCGTTTTCTCTCTCTCTTTCTCTCTCTAAACCGAAGGGGCCACCACGCGTATATCCCAGAAAGAGGATTTTCGACGGTGCGGGTGCGACCAGGGAGAGCAGAAGGGGAGAGGAAGGGCGGAAAGACAGCAAATCAGATTTGCCGTCTGGGAAAATGTTGTACCGGATTAGGTTGCTTCCATGCGCCCGGCGGGAAATCCGATTCTCATCGAAAGTGTATTTCGCGGTATCGGTGCGACTCGTCGTCGTCGTCGTCGTGGAATATCCTCGCGGATCCACATGGCGAGTATTTTTAATTTCCTATACCACGTGGAAAAGCCAACCCCGTCTCGTGTTCTGCGTTCCCCGGTCGAAAGTTGGATTTCAACATGAACGACTCGATCGACGAACACAAATGACGGGCTACAAATGTCAGGCTGGATTTCGACTCTGTTCTCTCTCTCTCTCTCTCTCTCTCTCTCTCGTCACATCCTCGCTGTCGTCTCGCGCGTCTCTTTCCGCTGCGAGTCGCCGTGTTCGACGTGTGGGAAACCGCGGAAACGTAATTAAATGACGAAAACTTTCTTCTCTCACCGATACGAGTGGCGCGCGCGAATAACGCGAGAGAGCCGAGAGAGAGCCGCGAGAGCCACTCCCGGAGAGCCGCGGACTCGCGCGCGTCAACAGTCGGCCAAGCTCGAGTTTTCTACGGCGGGCCGCACTGATAAATCGAAGTCGAGTGCTGCGGAACGACGCTGGAACGTGTCTGGTAAGTGTTCATGCTTCCTAGCTGCCTCTGGCAATAAGACGGACTCCCCGTTCTAATGCGCCAACCCTCGGACCTCGGGTATAGATTAGGGTCATGTTTCGGCCGCGTCAGCGTTTCCGTGCATCGCGCGCACGCCTCGGCGCGTCCAAAGTTTCCCGGTGCGCGCGTCTGCGAGAAATCGAAGGATCGATGAGACTTCGAGGACGACGAACACACCGTGCGCGTGTGTGCGTGCGTGCGTGTGTCGACGAGCCCGTGCCGCTTTCGCGATTATTTATCCGCGACTACACTGCAGACCCGAGTGTGTTATTTTGACACGCGTGAAGAAAGCTGAAGCTTTCTTCACGCGTTTCTTGTCGTCTGAAATCACGTCATTTCATGCATTTCGATATCACTTGAGGGCACTGGAGGATCAATTACTGAAAAATCCTGCTTGTTTTTGATAATGATTTTGTGACAAACTGAATAAATGTGCAAGAATGAAAATTTTACATATATGTTTATATAACATATGAAGAGCGGAAGAATTTTGTTTTTAAAACAAATACTCACATAGATATATGTCCACTTGAATTTTAAACGCGTTTTTCTCGATATTTTATCGTTCAACTTTTTGCAGCGATTTCCCGAAAACTGAGCTTCGTATCGATTTGAAATTTTAAAGCAATAATAATTGTAATCATGTGGCTCTCAGGTGAACCATGGACAACTCCGTCAAAATATTTCATTTCGAGATATTAATTTTTTTTATTGTAAAAGAACTGAAAAATTTGAATTTTTTCCTGATGATAACTGCCATTTTGTTGATTTCGTTCGATTTTTGTTGTTGTAGTGGTTCAACGGATAATGATAAGCCTCCTCAAGATTTCTAGCTAAAATTCGCTCTGATCGGACCACCGACAGCCGAGATATTATTGCAAAAACGATAACTTGAAAAAATAAAGGAGAGTACATTTCAGCTATATATATCGTATATTTATACGAGCATATTTGTTAATAAACAAAATTTTTCTACTCTTCATGTGTTGTATAAATATATACCTAAAATTTTCATTCCTACACATTTATTCAGTTCGTCGGAGAATATTATCAAAAACAAACAGGATTTTTCGGCAGTCTGACCCTCCAGTCCCCTTAACGCGTGTTTAAACGACGTGATTTACAGACGACAAGATACGCGTAAAGGAAGCTTCAGCTTATACGCGTCAAAATAACACACTCGGGTTTGCGGTGTATCCGCACATCCGCCTGCCCCCGATGCTTCGCTGTCTCGTGACAACGAGCGCTCACGACGCCGTGGGACTCGATCTAGTCCTCGAGCGCACTGTTTACCGCTTGTACAGCGCATCGGGTACGTCCGTTCGTTACGTCCTCGAGGAACAGAGACGTTAGCGACAATGCGTCTCGTTGGCCGCGACAATCGCGCACCCTCCCAAACGACAAAAAGGAGACACCATTCTTCACGGTGCACGAGCGCTCTATTCACGGCCGCCGATTTATCCGGCGTTCACACTCGGGCCGTACCCGGGGCCGGTTTCTCGAGCCCTCCCAGTCGAGTTGGAAGATACACACCGCGTAGAACCATAACACAGGGGGGTTCACGTGTGCTACCTGAAGCAGAATTCTCAGAAGCGGACGCGCTCGTATCTCCCCTCCGTTCTCCGCCCTCTCTCTTTCCCACTAGCTCTCTCTCTCTCTCTCTCTCTCTCTCTATTCACATTTTACTCAATTTAGCGATATTCGGGCAGCTGGTGCGTACTCCACAAGAATCCGACGCAGCCAAGTACGCGAGGATAATTAAACGACAAGTATCCAGCGATTCCTTCGGAGGAAAATCGCACTCGAAACGAGTGAGAATTGTCCTCGCTCTTCGAGCGGGATTTGACTCGAAGAAATTTCCAGGCGCCACGACACATGCAGCCTTCCAACCTTGAAAAACGTCCACGCGAAGTTGGCCCTGAACGGAAGAAGCGCGATCGTTCGCCGGTGCCCTTCCGTACTTTCCCCGCGCGTGTCAGCGTGGCGGAAGGGAGAGAAAGAGGACGGGAGGGATAGTCGACGGTGGGTTCAGCACCGCGCGCCTGTGTGCGAGGGTGCCACGGGCACACAGGCGCAAGTGCGTGCCGGAAAGTGGGTCGACTGCCGGGAGCAGGACGCTGAGAGAAACCCGGACGGAGGTGGACGCCGTCGAGGGAGGGAAAGTAAATTTCCGCCTCGATTGGCGTCTCCGACGAGTGAATTTCGTTCCCGAAAATCCGGAGGGATGGGTGCTCCTTATACTCCCGGGGCTCCCCCCTCGCGTATATCTTAGACGCTTTTCCTTCTTCGCCTCCACCCTCCCCCGCCCTCCCTGCCGTCCTCCTGTCGCTCCTCCGCCAGGCCTGCCGATCTTCTCTCCTCGGTCGCCCCGCGGCGCGTCTTTTTATAAGCAGTAATTCATAACCCCCCATGTTTGACCGCGGCATCCCCCGTGCGTTATTTATTCCGGGTGCAACTCGTATTTTTTCGGCCGTTTTATCGGGCATCTCTCGATTTATGCGCGCCGGCCGTTCGGACCCTAAATACACCGTATGTGTCGCGCGCTCTCGTCGGCCCGAGAGAGAGCGCACGAGAGAATCCGCCGTGCCCACGAATTCATTGATATTCCGTGCAGAATCGTCGTCCGCGCCGCCATTGCGATGTCGGCCTAATGAATTTAACCGTCGTGCCGATGCCCTCTTACCGGTCGGAACCACTTTGCTTCTTTATATTCACCTTCTTCTACCTCCTCTTGCTCTCCTCTCCCCCGCACCCTCTGTCCCCCTCCCTGCTCCTGCAGCGCTCCTCTCTTCTTCGTCCTCTCTCGCACGCTTTCTCGCCGCGCGACTCGCACACTTCTCCGGCCGGCGCGCACTGTGTGAATTCGTAAATTTACAATCCGCCGCGTAATCAAATATCTGCAGGGATTCTCCGCCGCCCCTCTCCCCCCCCCCCACTCCCAGCTTCGCCGGTTCTCGCCCTTAAACCTCCGGCGAGAAACAGAAGACCCCGGCGGGTTTTTAAAACCGCGTTAAAAAAACGCCAAAACCGCCGTGCTGCGCGGATAAAGACGCGGGATCTTACACGAAAACACGGGCTCTCGACGGTGCTCGACGATCCGCGGTCACTCGTGAACGAGCGAATTGCGAATTGAATGCACATCGCGCGTCGACGGTAGAGGGAAGGTTAGTTTGACATTGGCAGAACTGCCCGATGCGCGGAATCGACTCGACTCAACTCGACTCGACGATTCTCCCGCGCTCCCTCGCGATTAATCCGTCTCTCATGTTGACGAAGCGATAGAGCAGAAATTACACGCCGACGTGTTACGGCGTACTCGCGGGGCGGCGCGAAACCGGAGCGCGGGATTACAGTCGACCCTGTTTACACTCGGGGCGACCCCGACATGGACAAGCGAGTCGCACCGTGCCGGTGAAAAAGATCACACACACACACACACACACACACACACGCCTCTCTTTCTCTCTCTCTCTCTCTCTCTCTCGCTCCTACTGAATGGTCGCGTCTTGAAAATACAGTCGTCCGCGATTCCAACCCCGGGGTGATTATCTGCTCGACGTTTCGTCGGGATGCACAATGCCACCCGTTGCGGAGGCACTCGCCAGGTTCACTCGAGCGCAAGCGAGGGGGGAGGGGGAAGAACGACGGATGGGACGCGGTGGTAGGCGCCCTGGTATTTCTTCCTTCTCTCTTGCGTTCTCTCCCTCTCTCTCTCTCTCTCTCTCTCTCTTTCCTGGCCTTTTTGTCCAGGACGCACTCTCTGTATTTTTTGCGCTTGCTCTAAGGCAGGTGGAACCGACGGAGCGTAACGGGGAATCCCCGGGTGCGGCTAATAGCGATTCAGCTTCCTCCGCCTCCCCCGAGTCGCCGCGAGAAGAGAACTCGTAGGTCCGGGACGTAGGTAGGTAGGTAGGTAGGTAGGTAGGTAGGTAGGTAGGTAGGTAGGTGGGTAGGTAGATGCAACACGCCCGGATGGAGCTTTTCGAAGCCGTCGCAGCATGCGAACGGGTTTTTAATTTCGGAGCCCCGTTTCGACGCGAGCTCGTGAGCCCCGCAGTTTAACAGCCGAATGGCCGGATATTAAACGTACACGTGCGCGCCCAATGGAAATGGACGGCTTCGATCTATCCCGATTAGATTAACACCCGGCTGCTCGTGTACGCGCGCGGATTAAAAAGCGTATGTCAGCTCGCGAGACTGAGACCGCGCGCTCTCTAGTCGAGCCGATCGACCTGTGAACCTCCCGAAACTGAACGGTTCCGTGTACCGTTGGCCGACATCTGGTCTCTCCTCGCGCGATAACTACCATTCGACTGATAGGATGTGATAACATCTGAAGCACTTGCTAGCAAACACAACTCTTTCATTCTCTTTCTTCACACAAATGTAAGTGTACCGCGAAAGAAAAGGAGAAAAGCAGAGCACCGCGTCCGTTTCTCGATTTTCAATCTTACCGTCGGCGATCAAGTGTCCTCTCGAAGACGCGAACTCTCGCGAAGATTCGGGGCCTCACTTTGGATACAATCGAGCGCCAAGTACGCCTCTCAACCGCCGGAGAAACGCTACTCGAGGATGGAAGTTGGAATTCAAAGGGCGTTCCTAAGGTTCGCAACACGCCCGGAATATAGAGGAGATCCAGACGGGCGCGCTAACGCGGCTAATTTTCTGCGAGTCGCCACGAGAGCCGTTCATCGGACCTCGCATTAACGACGGGCCGCACGTCCGTTGATCGCCGACCGTTCGCGGTCGGCGATCGATGCCTTGGATTTGGGCCAGAATGACGCGGAGAGCGTGTCGGGAGAGCCCTCTCGCGCGCGCGCGCGCGGTCATGGGCTTTTCGGCGGGGCGGGCAGAGATTGCCGGAGCGAAATTGAGGTCGTGCCACTGGCCGTAAACCTCTGAAACGCCGCCACCGGCCGCGCCATTCGGTCAATTATTCGCTTCGAATTACGGCCCTCCAATTGCGCGAGAGTTATAAGAGCAGCCGGCGGCTGCGCTACCGCCGATATATAGCGGCCGGCGGCCGCGACGGACTCTCAGCTAGATTGGCAGCTCGTTTATGATAACGGCCGGACGACACCCACCCGGCGCGGTCACGTCTCCACTCCACTCTCCCGCTCGCTCGCGGCGGTAATTCCTCCGCGCGATTTTGCCCGTGCGTTCTTCCGCTGCAAACTATATCCACCTATTATCGCTCGTCGAACGCTCCGGCTGAGGCTGAGGCTGCTAAGGGGACGCGCAGTCCGCTGGCATAGACTCGTTCCCGATCGCTGCGAATCGAACTAACCAACAACACGCCGTACTAACACTCGCGGGCCGCGTTTTGGCCGGGTTATGCGGGAAAGTCGCAGGCATTTGATTACTTCGCAACGGAGTCGTGTGCAGTTTGTGGATACCTCGACCACGTCTCGTGTTAACGTTTCACTCACGCTGCATCAGCACTCATCGCGCTGATAGACGAGGCTCTCACAGCGGTGCTACTGAGAGCCCAGACTTAACCTAACCTAACCTAACCTAACCTAACCTAGTCGGCGAAGACGCGCGCGCGAATGGTCTCGCTGTAACGCGAGGACTTTTCTCATGTTTTTTATCCGTGCTCTCGCGAGAACCTCCGATTTATCTAAAGCTGAAGAAGCACGGGACTTTTCCAAGCGCCGGCTGTCGAGCCGCTTCGTTCGATTGCGATCTCGAGGGGAGCCGAGCATCGCGCGCGCGGTTGGCCGTATAACGTGTGGCTCGTAACGACAATCTCGCGTTCCACGGCCGCGTCCATGGCTTACAGGACTCTGGCAGGAACAGAACCTCGCGTATGAACGTATGTTCGTACGTGCGTAAGTCGCGAGTGTGTTGGCGCGCCTGTATCCTCCGCAGGAGACCTTGACAGGTCGGGCTGCGCGCGTCGGCTACAACCGCGGCCCTCGCTCGTATGTCTCGACCCACGCAGAAACATTCGTAAGCGATCTCTAAAATGGATACCTTAATGTGGCTTTCGCAAACATTATTACGGCGCGACTGCTTTCCCCGGCCGTGCCGCCCACCCCTCGCAAATAGAGCTACTTTATTCGCGTCCCCCTTCGCGGCCTCTCTCGAGCCGCGGTTTCAACCGCGGCGTTTCAAAGAAGATCTCTCGCGTAGCGCTAATCGACACACACCGCGAGTCGGGGATTCCGCGATATCCGGGGAGTTTCCTCGCGATTTTCGCCGACGAAATCCGGACCGTTCGCGCGCCATCCAGGGGAATTTTGGCCGGATTTGTTTGTACTTCGTCTCGTCTGATCGGAGAGCTTCCCTCTCGCGAGCTATTCCTTATTTACCGCGCGTGAAATTTTTCATTTCAATTCCATCCGAGTAGCAAGACTCGTGTAATTGCAACGTGGAGAATTTATCAGAAACGAGACTTGTGTACTCCCCTGCGGCCGAGAAGAAGACCTTAAAGATGTATCCGCCATCGATATTAGCTTACCTTCGATTCGACCTGGTCGATCCGTCATGTCTCGACGCGGTCTTAGAAACTTTACAACGACGAGCGGTGAGATCAGAACGTAGAACGATGAGATGAAAAGCGATGCGTCAGCCGGCTAAGTTGTAACATAATACGAACACGGAGATAAAGAGGAACACGAGAGAAAAGGGTCACGGAGACGCGCGCGGAAGGAGATCGAATCGGAGTAGTGGTACCTAAGAAAGTTCGTAGATGCAACTTACATGTCGACATGTGTACTATGTCGACGCTTCTCCGATTATCAGCAACTCCCGGGGAATCACTGTGCCGCAACGGTCGGGCGGGCGAAGAGCGGAGCAGCGGAGGTCCGACGGAGCTGTAACAGAATGTAAACCGAGAGATAAGTCGACAAAAAGGCAGAAAGGAAAGAGAGGAGATCCGGGAGACGAAGAGGAGGGAAAGAGCGCGTACGGGGCGGGGGGGGGGGGGGAGGTATGCTTGTACCTATAAAATTCGTAATTGCTATCCGCGTCTCGCCAGCCGCGCGAGCGCATCCTGCAAGTGCGCTCCTGCGTACAATTTTGATGCATTATCGCGCATTATCCTCGACTTGCCAAGATCGATACCTCGGGCTGCAGCGCTTAAAGAGGAAGAAGTGACGATCATAATGTGGAACGACGAGAGACGAAGAGCGGCGCGTCAGTTGACTGAGTTGTAACATAATGCAAGCGGAGATAAGACAAGAGAGAAGCTCGAGGAGAGAGAGAGAGACTGTGAGGGGTGGGGTAGGGAAGAGAGCAAAAGGGAGCGGAGTCGACAGTGGCGAGCGGTAGCTGGTCGACTGACAGCGCCCAAAGAATTAGTATCTTGTATCTGGCGAAGGGCGCCACAAATCATTTGGGGAGGCTGTCAGGCATACCTTGAACTCAACTCGCAAGAGCCTGCTCTCCTCTGCCTTCCTCGCCCCTCCTCACTCCCTCTCCCTCTCTCTTATGCTTCATACGTCGCGAATGGTTCCGGAACAGGCGCTCCTCTTCCTCTACTCCTCCCTTCCGTTCTCTGCACTCGATCTCGTCCCTGTGTGTTCGCGTCTCGCTCTCTCTCTCTCTCTCTCTCTCTCTCTCTCTCTCTCTCTCTCTCTCTCTCTCTCTCTCTCTCTCTCTAGCACACCACGGAAAGCATGAACATCAAAGAACACCGGCGCCTCCGACGCCGCTAATGATATGCGATCCGTCGCTGCTGGGCAACCTGGAAACTAGAGGACGCGCGTTTCGACGCCCTCGGGAACACAGACCTTCGGCGGAAAGTTCCCCCGTAGCGGTTTCTCTCCAGCTTGAAAGAGAGAGAGAGAGAGAGAGAGAGAGAGAGAGAGAGAGAGAGAGAGAGAGAGAGAGCGGGTGGTGGAAAGGAAGGATAGAGACACGAGTTTGGATATTAATTAAGCGGGGAAATTACTAATGGCGGTAAAGTGCATCGCGGTGCTTTATGCCACCCTAATGCGAAAACAGCATAATTCTTCGTGTTCGACAATTCGAAGGGGTGGATGATACACGCCTTCGTGTCCCACCTGCGTTTTCTCTCTCGCCAACTCGCGAACACGACGGCGACACGGCGCCTACTAGTAAAACCCCCGCCGCGCCGCGCCGCGCCGCACCGGTGGTGGCGGTACAAGTTTTCGTGAGTTAATTTGCACTCGGCACACGCGCGTCCCTTCGCGCGTACAAGTTGATGTAATTCGGAGCTACAGTCCCCCCCCCCCCGCCCCACCTCCCTCGATCGGACCGCTCGATGCGAGGGGCCGCGACAAAGTCCACCATTTCAATCGCTTAGGTTCGCGCGAATTACCGCCTACGGCCCTTTACGGCACATCAAAGGGACAGGGGACCGTGAAGGCGCACTCCCTACGCACTGCCGCGCGAGCGCGTGGCTGTCTTAGCATATTCCAGTCCCAAGGCATCTCTTTCCTTCCTGCGATACTCATCCCTCCCCCCTCCCCCTCACCCTGCGCCGCCCCTTGGCTTTTGCTCTCGTTCCTTCACCTTCACCCTCGCCGTGGAAAACGGCCTCGTTGCCTCCTCGAGGAGGCATATGGAAGCTGTTTGACGTGCTGGCAATTCGGAGGAGAGAATGCGGAGCGATTGATCCCTAAAAGCCCCAAGGATAAACTCGCGCGTTTTTCGCTCGGGAAGGAATCCACCTCGGCCTAGCGGCAGAAAGTGTGGTGGTGGAGGAGGAGCCGCGCGCGAATAAAACGTTTATTCAAGCAGAGGTATTTTTCAGAGCAGAGGGACTTTTTCTCGCCGCCGCCGCCGCCGTATGCCGGGTATTATTTATTCACCTGCTAAACCGGCTACGTCTTAATTTTATGAAGAAGCTATCTATCGCAGGGATATTTGAACGGCGCTCCACGCCGATGTCCACGCAACGCGTATCGAGCCTGGGATTTCAATTTCAAAGCGCACGTCGCGCGAGTGTCGCGACTGTCGCGACGGTGAAATACGGTAAAATAGCGGCACTCTGATGGTCCCGGCTTTCGCGATGTAAAGCTGTCACAATGGTCGGTCCGTCGCGACGACGCGAGCCAAGAAGCATTAATTAGTCCTCGAATTCGTTCTGCGTCTAAAAGCCCTCGGGCAACAAGGTCATGCAGCAATTCAGATGCCAAGAGTGTTCTCTTGAGCTCCAAGAGTGAGCTTCTCTTTTCCGCAAGACTGTAGAGTCCAAGTACGCGCGTTTAATTAATCACGTGTACCCTCTCGCTTCTTGTTTCAGGTGGCGGTTAAGATAATAGATGTCGCGCAAGGCAAGGACTACGTGATGAAGAACCTGACGAGGGAGGCGAAGGTGCTGTCGATGCTGCAGCACCCGAGCATCGTGAGGCTCTACGAAACTATCCGGGTGAGTCGTGAGAGCGAGAGAGAGAGTGTTTCGGGGTGCGGCAGGCGCTTTCGTGAATACGGACGATCGATCGGGGTCTCTTTGCGCTAATTGACCGCGTCGGGAGTTTAATCGAGCTCTTAATAACCGAGACGACTTGGTATCGCTCGATCGGACTCAGGCATTCAACCCCGCGTGCTTTTGTGCGCGCGAGCGATCTATTCATTCACCCGGCGAGAGGGAACTACGTTATTTCGTCTCGCGCATCCCTCTTCTACTGACAGCCACTATCCCCGTCGTAGATTCAGTGTTGCTTTTCGGTCACGCCACTCTCATCCGGTACATGACATTCGTCAGAACTCCGTGACAAATCGCGAATGTCCCGAAATTTCGGCGGCGCGGAGCGCCGCAGTCCGTTAACGCCACCCGAGAGAGAGAGAGAGAGAGAGAGAGAGAGAGAGAGAGATGATCCATCTTTCTGGATTTAATTAAACACGCCATTTAGCTGAATTTATGAACCGACCGTATACCCAGCCGGCTCTGCGCGCCGGCGTCAAAGTAGACGAGCCTTTCTTCACCCCTTTAACTTCGCTTAGTCGCTGAGTAGAAGAGGAAGAGGGACCAAACGAAAGATTGCTATAATTTCACGTCTCCTTTCTCTGCTCGGCTGTTTCAGCGACGTCATAAACATAAACAACGAGAGCGATGTAGCAACGTTGCTCTCGGAATCGCAATCTCGAGTGCGACGGTTTCCGCGCGCGAGCGTCGGGAATCGATCTCGCCCCGCCGAAATGATACCGTGTCCAATCGTCGAGTGCAAACTCGGAAATTATTTGTTCGAGTTGCAATCCTTTCCACGGCTGAGCCGCCGACGATGTGCACGGAGGAGGAGGAGGAGGAGGAGGAGGAGGAGGAGGCCTGGACCGGCACCATTAATGCGCTGCGTCGTAGTAGTACGTGACCTGGCTGTACGACCGCGAACGTTGACCCAACACGCGGACACGCGAGTGCACGTGCACGTGCGTAACACACCACGCACACACACAGACACGGGCGAACCAACGAACGAACCAACGAACGAACGAACGAACGAACGAACGAACGAACGTACGTACGTACGGGGGAACGGGCGAGAGGGAGGGAGGAAAAAAGCCGGGGAGAGGACTCTCGTATGCTTGTACGACGTAATTGAATTCATGTGTGGGACGTCGATATCAGAGGCTCGCCGGCGCAGCATCGCGCACCTCGTTTATTCTGAAAATTTTGTTAGTCCGCGCGCTCGCGCTCGTCACGATCGAGTTACGAGGCGGAACGCACCCGGCCGCTCGCTCGCTCGTTCGGCCCCGGCTCCGGCCGGGGTGTATACGCGCCGGGAAAGATAAAGTACGTAGGAAAATATGACGGGAACGCGCGGTCCGCCGGATCCCCCGCGTGCGATTCGAGAATTTCGGAATTTCGGAGACCACCGCGAAATATCCAGCGCGGAATGAACGAACAGCCGGAGCTCGATAGTTGGCTGGCTGGCTGGCTGGCTGGCTGGCTGGCTGGCTGGCTGGCTGGCTGACTGGCTGACCGGGGTGAGAGAGAGAGAGAGAGAGAGAGAGAGAGGGAGAGAGCGGGGAGGGGAAGAGAGACATGTATGCCAATTTTTCGAATAGAATTTCGAGTCACGAAAATCATCGGGCTCTGAACTGAGCGACAGGATGGGCCGGTTCTCTTCGGAAACTACGCGAGAGTAAAATATCGCGATGCGCAAATCGTCGTCGTAGTCGTTCCCATTGTCCGGTTCTGCCGGTCCGTCGAATTACATACATTATTATACCTCCTGACGCGATAATAATACGCGACAAATATACTGCTCAAGCAACACCTCGGGGGTCTGCGAGCATCTCCGCCGGAGGGAGCGATCGTTTTCATACAGCCAGTTTTCATAAATGGACAAACGACTCTCCCCGAGTTACACCGTTCGAGTCGTTCCTCCCCTCCCCCCCACCCCACGCACCGTCCTCTCCGTCGACGGGAATGATTTTACAGTCCGCGCGGACGGTATTACCTTCCTCGCGCTTATGAAACGCGAATAGAGGAGCGCGTCTTGTTTTATTTAAGCTATCCGTCGAGGGGGAAGAGCTATCGGCGATGAGAATGCTCGCACCTGACGGCAAATATGATAATATCGGGACGAGGACTCCGCCTTTCTTGCCGTCACTAAATTGCCTATATATGACGTCGCCTTATATCTCATTTCCACGTCGTAATCTTTACGACGGGACGCGGGCGCGAGCCGAGCGCGCGTCTAGGGTGCTCCGGCATCATCATCGTCGTCGTCGTCGTCGTCGTCACCGTCGTATCGCACGATTTCGACTGCCGATTCTGGATTCTTCGTAGCATCTGCGCCTCGTATGCAAATCGTAAAGTATACTCCTCCTGCCAGGCGGGGAGAAAGCTCACTCTCTCTCTCTCTCTCTCTCTCTCTATCTCTCTCTCTCTCTCTCTATACGCGGGCTCGCGCACGCCTGCCGATGACGTGTCTGCGCGCGGCGATAGGCACCCCGGGTTCCGAACGACGACGATAAACGCGCTATCGACGACGCCGTCCGGCTAATCGACTATGCAAATGGCCCCTCTTTCTCTCCCTCTGCCTTGTATCAATTATTAATACTCTGGTTTTGATGCCGCTGACAGTCAAACGCGCCGCTGCAAGTTTTCGCAGTTTCGGGGGCGGGTGAATAATTTATGGACGGCTCTCGGCGAAACCGCTCGGCGAAATGTGCGACGGCTGACCGACGAGAAAATCTCAGCCACCGCTGCAAATTCGCGGAGGACGGAGGGACACGCGACGGATCGTCGATACCTCGCAGCGGGGATACAGCGCTTTTTACCGCTTGTTTCTGTTTCACCTCGTAAAGCCACGGCGAGTGCGCGCCGCCGTGATAAATGCGCGCCTTCCAATATCCAGCGTTTTAGACAGAACCGTGACGTTTACGAGTTATCGAGAGGTTTTTTTCCATGCCTAGCCGCCAGATTGTTTGCTTCATTGTGATACGGAGCGGCGACTCAAAATCGTTGTCTTCCGCTTCCACCGACGGGCGATTTTACAACAGCGGGCAAACGGACGTTAATTGCACGTTATCGTTTGTCACGCTCGCGTTAATCGAGAGAGAGAGAGAGAGAGAGAGAGAGAGAGAGAGAGTCGTTCTGGTTTGATGATTTATTTCTGTAAGCCCGAGACGCGCCGAAATCGTACAGTGATGCTCAATACCCCTATATACGCGATAAAAAAAATGCGTACGCGTGGCCGTCGAATTTTACGAAGAAGCATGTCGGCCATCGGCGCGCGTTACTCATGCTCGGGATATCGCGGGAGAGCCGCTTTAAGCGCCAATTAAGGTCATTATCGTGGGCCTACGGCGGCAATAAACGCGTTGCTCGCGCGATTTTATGTCGGTGCCGATGTTACGAGCCGATGATCCGCGCAGGATTTGCCCGTTACGACGTCCGACGTCCCTCCGCTTCGGCGGGGGGACGAAATCGCAATAAAAATAAACGCGTCAACGAGTCGCATTCTAGTAGCTTATTACTACGGGCTCAGCTCACGGCACGCGGCTCGGCCTCGACGGGACATTTCGCTTAAATAATTCCACGGGGGGATTCGCCGTCTGTGACGCTCGTCCCGCGATGAACGAAACGAGCGATCCGAGAAGCGAGCGGTCGAATGTGTTCGGTGGAAACGCGCGCGTTAAGAATTCACGCGACGGGCGAACTTTCCTTGGCTACGGGACTTGCGAACAACTGTGTAACGGCCGAACGATCCGCGGGACACCTCGTCGGAGAATGGACGAGCGGACAGTTGGTGCGCGGCCGATGGAAATATCGTTCAAGGATTCCGTGATCGCGCAGCATTTCGGGGACGCGCGCTCGTACGTGCGTGAAATTTGCGTTAAAGAGGAAAAGATCGCTTCCACGACTCTGCCCTCTGCGAAATGGGATATCCCGTATAAGCGATACGCACCTCCTTGGCACAAGCTGCCGCCGAAAGAACGCGCGTGCATGTCTACATATATGTACGTTTCTTGTTTCGTTCGGAAAAGCGTCTCTCGCTCGGTTCTCTTCCCATCTTCCGACTCCGACCTCTCTCTCCTGCCTGCCTGCCTACCTCTTTCGTTTCTTTCGTCGTTTACATACAGCGAATTCGCGTTCCTATTTAAGCCATACACGCCCGCTGATATATCGAAATGGCGTATCTCACAGCCCGCCAGGGAACGGCCGGTTGATTCGCTTGGCAAGCTTGGCAGGAGTTTCAACGAATCCGTCGCCAACGAAAACACTGGCGAGCCTTGCCAAGCGAGATACACAGCCGCACGTCTCTCCTTCTCTCTTTCGCGCGAATTGACTCCGTGAGAAAACGACACGGAAAATCCCCGGAAGTTCAATTTCTATTGGCCAAATTCCCCGGGCCAGCGATGCCCGTCGATTCCGAGCGGAACGAACGTTGTCGTGAGAAACGTATGTCGAACGAAATGATATATTAGATTGGTGTAAAAATAATTGCGGTTTTTATTAATTGCGGTCGAGTATATAAAGACGCATGTATCGGTTAAAAATTATATTCATTTTAATCAAGATAAAGACCATTGGTCCGCGCACATTTTTCCTAAGGGGGAACAAGTTTGTTTATTCCTACAAAATAGAATTCTGGAAAAGATAACGATAACTAGAAAAGTCGGCGCCAAATCAAAAATGATAAGAACCGCAATTATTTTTGCACCAACCTAATATTATTTACTCATCTTCCGAGTACTGGCGCACTGTGAAATGTGTTTGGTACTTTGCTTTCGTTAAATTGTCACTTTTCTCTCTCTCTCTCTCTCTCTCTCTCTCTCTCTTTTTTTCTTTCTCTCCCTCTCTGAATAAGACGCTTGATTGGACGGATGACGGATGACGAACGATGTTCCGAATCTCTCGAAACTTCTTGCAATGGAATCTCGCTCGCAAGTCGCGCGGAAAGTGACTTCACTCAAACTCTGGCAGGCATTCCTCCTACTCCACATGAGCAAATTTGTCAATCGATTAGAGTGGGTATGTTTCCACAACGGTGAAGCGTATCAAATTCGCTTCGCAATTTCGAGTTTATAAAATATTCGCTCGACAGAGGATTCGCTCTTCCGGATGAGGAATTCATCTTAAACAAATTTATAAGTGAAAAGCCACCTGGATTCGGACTGGTCACTTCACTTTTCGAGTACGAATCTCATTCGAAGAAATTTAGAGAGATCAATTAAAGTACTAAACGATGGTGATAATCGAGCGATTAAATAGAATAGCTAACCGAGAGAGAGAGAGAGAGAGAGAGAGAGAGAGAGAAAGAGAGAGAGAATAAGTAAAAAATCTCCGATTCCGCCGTCGCTCGACATTCCAGCGACTTCGCTCCGCATGCGATATTTCGCAAGCGCCGGCGATATTTATCCGGCTCTCGTGAGCCGCGCGATTCATAATTAAAGCGGCCGCACCGCGCCAATGTGTCCAGCCACGAAGAATTAAATAATCATCGGCGCCCGGGGAACACCGACTCGCCATCGGCCGGCAGCAATCGCTGCGACCGTAATTCGTCGGTCACGCGCGCCCGCGTGCGCCCGTCCGACGTCACCGCATGCATATCGTTGCATTAAGGTAATCGCTTAATCGGCGAGCTCTGTCCGCCGCGCCGCCGTACTCACAGTCTCGCGAGTGCGGCGCGCGCGTGCGTACAAAATTCGGGAAACGCTTTCTCGATAATTACGATGCGCCGCCGCGCCGCGGCGGTGCATTTTAAATGCACGCGATCAATTTCGCGCGCGACCGGTCCCACTGAGAGCTCTCGCGCCGCTCCGTCGCTTGTTGCTCCATTTGCAAAGGGCCGAGAGCGAGTCGACAACGCACACGGCTACGCTTCGGCGCAGCGAGCCGCGCTGAACGAAACGACGAGGAGAAATTTCGCAGGTGGTGTTATTCGATAAATTTCCGTCGTGTCATTTCTCCCTCTCTCTCTCTCTCCCTCTCTCTCCCCCCCCTCTCTCTCTCTCTCTCTCTTTCCCTCGTCAACCATTTTTCCATTCTCTCGGCGCTTCGCATTTGTATTGACCTCTGCTGGTTATCTGTAAATTTCAACTGTTCCCGCTCGCAACAGCTGGCTCGAAACTAAAGCGCGATGCGGTTACACACGACACAACGACATACTTGTAAAAATTCAAATCGCGTCGAGTTTGCGTAAAATCGCCATCGCGACTTTGCTGTCATACATAAAAGTCGTTTGCATTGTTGACGTGTCAAATAGCATTCGAATCAACCACAAAGAGTGTTCTCTCGAAAATGCGTCCGGATGGCACGAGGCGCGTTTCGCAGTCGCGTCGTCGAAATTCGAGTTTCGCGGAGAAAATCGCGTAGAGCCGATTAAAGACGATATTCGTGCGCGGCCAAGAGGAGCAGAAATCCCGGGATCATGGAGAATTCCGCCGGTGCGAGTCTCGCGGCGACTCGCGCTATCGATGCGAATCGACAACGGTTTAATTTAACGCCCGCTTGCAGAGCGGATCCGTGTACTATCTCGTGACGGAACTCGCGACCGGCGGTGACCTGTGCACGCACATTAAGGAACAGCCGAGCGGTAAGCTGGACGAGAACACGGCGAGGCTCTACACCAGACAGCTGGCCGCCGCGCTCAAGCACATGCACTCGAGAGGAGTCGTTCACCGGTGAGTCAGCCGTGCTTTTGCCGCGCGTAGCCGTTCGCGAATTTTCGAGCGATCTCGTGCATCGCACCGACTTGCGGCTCTACGGCGCTGTGTACAGAAACAACTCGTGAAAACCGAACATTTCCTCTCCCTCACTCGATAAAACGAAGAATCTACGCGAGGAATTAATTCGCAAATATTTACCTCACGAGACATCAAAGTCGAGAGAAGCAGCACAGCGTGTAACCTCGAATCTTCATCAGGTGGAGTGACATTTTCACGTCGTTATAACCTTACGAGACGATGTACCGTGCGAAGAACGGCGGGGGGAAGAGATATCGCACGAACGAAACGGGGCACGCCCCCGTACACTGTTGAATAACGTTACAACGACACGGAAATATCATCGTTCCGTTTTTACCAGAGGAATCCGAAATTGCTTGTTACACCAGCCATAAAGAGCCATAAAGAACTTAATTAAAGCGCTCATAGCCCCGCGAAAAGTGTGCGCTAAGAAAAGAGCGCTCGGCTTCAACGTCATTATGCAACGTCTATCGGCATGCTGGCGGTGAAGCGCGTCGCTACGTCGTTCTCGATGGCATAAATCAACCCTCCCCCCCGAGAGGGGCAACAATCTCGGAGAGATCCCTCGCGATCCCGTGTACTGTGTGTGTACCTCCACGGTCCAATAATATTCAGGTCCGCGACGTGTCGTGTCTTTTTTCCAGCTGACCGCGGTGATGTACGACGGCCACGGCGCGGCCGTCCGGCATCGTTTAAATAAAGAAACCGCCCGGCATATTACACACGAGGGAGCACTCGTGAGCGCGAGCGCGAGCGCGAGTGCACCGCCTCGGCCTCGCCTCGCGATCCCGTCGTGTCGATAACGGCATGCGTTCCTGTTTATTGCGAGCGGAATTGCGCTCGCGAGGATCCTCGCGCTCGCGCTTCCCAGCAACGCGACCGGCCGATTAAACGCGACTTCCTGAATTCATCGACCAGCGACCGGTCAGCGCTCTCTCTCTCTCTCTCTCTCTCTCTCTCTCTCTCTCTCTCGCTCGCTCGCTCGCTCACTAATTTCGCCGGTTCTATTTATACAACGTACATCATATCTGTGATCTACCCCTGCCCGATTCTGCACGGAGAACCCTCTTTGGGATATCAGTCAACGCGCGTACGCTCCCTGCATCCTGTTCTAATATGAGAGAAAAGTCGACGCACGTGTAAGCTCAAGTCGCAACGCGCGAAATCTCATCCGCCGTCGTCGCTTCTCATACATCACTTCGCCATCAGCATATTGCGCGGCTATAAGCGGCGCTGCCGAGTCCAAGTCGCGCGGATCATTTTTTACAACGACCTCCTCCCCTCGCACATATGAATACACAGGGGAGCCTCGCGTGTCACACCGCGTGTGCCGTTCGCGGGCCAGAGTTGGATATCAAACGCGAGATTAACGCGAGAGAGCACTGTTCGTCCCGCGAGCGACGTCGAGAGACATCGTCAGCTAGCCGAAGGCAGTCGCGCACAGTCGTGCGCGGAGAGAACATCCGGTCTCGCCGGACATCGCCTCCTTCGTCAACGTCCCCGCGAAGCCCCGGGAGAGCTTCGAGTTTCGTCGAGTCGCGTGAAAGACGCAAGAAGGCGCTTGACTTTCGCGGCGCGCTCGCGAAGAATTGCGGCAGGCGGCCGTCGCCGTCGCCGTCGCCGTCGCCGTCGCCTGCGTCGTCGGCGACGGCGACGCATGAGGAAGAGCGAGAGGGCGTAATGACGCGCGCACGTGACGCGCCACGGACGAGTTCTCGTTGCTCGTCGCGTTGCGGATCAGCGAATATAAAGCAGCAGCCGTGCGCAGTTTGTTATCCCGTCGCGGAGCGCAAAATCTCAATCTCGGATGATAGTGATAGATCGTCGCCGCCTACGGACTCGCACGTCGGCTCGTCGAGGAGGAAAGGAGAGGGACGACGGAGAGGGTGTCGGACGCGGTGTGCGAGGGATCGGACTCGCGAGGAGGGTTAGGAAAATCGCTATAAGCGATCGCTTAACCCCTCGAGAGATTAGCTTGTTTCTCTTCCTCTCTCTCCGTCTCTCTCTCTCTCTCTTCCGTCCTCTTTCCGGCCTCTCTCGTTCCTTCGGCCGTCTTTCGACGCGGGAGAAGGAGATCCGCAGCTCTCGCTAATGGCAACGGAGAAGATTCGGCGCTAAGGATAGTTAACGATCAGTGGCCCGAGGATGCGCGTCTTACTAATGCCACGTTCTTTTTGCCGCGCTACGTACAACCGTCGTAGATTGAGACAAACGGAGCGAGGAGCCGTTTCTCGACTTCTTCCCGACGAAGCACGTCCGCCAAGTCGCGGCTTCTTCGAGTCCGCGCAACCTCGAAGTTTGCTCTCAGATAGTTCCACTCGTCATTTCCTTTTTTCCTTTTCTTGGAATTCATATCTTATAAG
Source organism: Harpegnathos saltator (assembly GCF_003227715.2). Taxonomy (NCBI): domain Eukaryota; kingdom Metazoa; phylum Arthropoda; class Insecta; order Hymenoptera; family Formicidae; genus Harpegnathos; species Harpegnathos saltator. Next base: position 190,551 of record NW_020230535.1, on the reverse strand, counting down.
ACGATGATAACGTCTGTGACCAATAACTGATGATACTGAGATCGAGCGCCAGCTGTTATCCCATCAAGGCCATCGCCGAAACGTCCTTCGAATCGCTCCCGATCGGCCGATGATAGCGTTTTATCACAGATCCCGTGATAGATACCGTGCGCAGTACACGGATGTTTACACGCTTCTATCATCGTGAGGAAAAGATCGAGGGCGATTGATAAATGATAACGCGGTAGCAGCAGCAGCAGCAGCAGCAGCAGCGCATGTGAAACGGAATCACGCCGATAATCGATAGTCGAATGAAGAATTAAGTTGTTTGTTCTGTGTATTTTCGTCTCGCTCGCTCTCGTCTCGCCGCCGCCGCGCCCCGGACGAATCTACCCCGCAGCTTTTCCTCGGCGAGGGAAAGTCGTGAGGACGCGACGAGGGCGGGCGAGGCGAAGAGGAGTAGAGACGTCTTTTGTACACCAGCCCTCTTCGAGCTTCGGGGGACCACCGAGCATCCGCGGGCTCACGTTTTAATTCCGACGAACGCCTCCCGTTTGCTCCGCCATTATTCG